>NC_089747.1:2607500-2670000 GCF_040412425.1 Macrobrachium rosenbergii | reverse complement strand
AACTTCTCGAGAATGGCTGGACGGATTTGGGTGGTAAATTGTAGCCGTGGAAACCAATTGGCCTTCAGCGAGTGCAACTGTTGTATATATATATATATATATATATATATATATATATATATATATATATATATATATATATATATATATATATATATAATTTACCATATCGACATTTGACCTATAAAATTAAAAGAAATCTGTATGTGACGTACAGCTTTCCAAGCCATACTCTTGTGATAATGTTTGAACTTACTTAAGAACTCAGTTCAGTTTCAAAAAAACTGGTCCCACACTCTCTACAATTTAACAAGTGACGTAAAGAGGGCGTAATCACTGAAGCTGACTCACAAAATCCCTTCAGGTAACTGTACTATTCGACAGACTGACTGGTAGACTGTCCCGTCCATCAAATCACAGTAAAAAAAAACTCCAGGAAGCATTCAGCTTTCTGTCAGTCGCCGTCACATCTGTGTGATGGCGACAACTTCGAGTTCGACGAATCAATTTGCCGAGTGGCTAGCTGAAAATCCACCCGTCTCTTCGTCAGGTTCATCGGGTTCAATCCTCTCGCAATCCTAGTTTCAGTCCTAGCCTCACTTACCCTAATCCTCAGAGTCCGGTGGAATCTACACCACAAAAGAGAATAATAATATTTACGGAGGTTCCCTAGAGTTTCCTGTACACGTGTTCGTTCTCCACTTCGCTTCTATATCTCCTCGGATGAGCCGTTGCAAAGGTAAAGCCTTTCTACTATTACTACTACTACTACTACTGCTGCTGATGCTGCTGATGCCACAGGCAGCTCATGCAGTCCATTTATCTTAATGTACCGAGAGAGATAGAATGGGATGCGCCGTTACAAAGACAAATCCCTACTGCTACTACTACTGTTACTTACCACTACCTGTTGCTGTTGCAGATTGCCTGGGGAAAATCTCTTCAGAGATAGGATTTATTCGAGGCCATTTTCACACCAGGGAGAATCTCTCCGAGTTCTTACCCCGAGGCGTATTGACAAACTACTAGAATCCCTCGCACATTTCCTTGTCAACTGAATTTACTTCTTTTTCCTCGCTGCTTTTTCTTCGCCTGTTATAATCGATGTGTATTTTACGCTATGTTATTCGCATAGCGTGTCGTCTGTTAAGAATATTTACGTGTATCAGGAACTTGATATTTTGTTTGAAGTATATGAGAGAAATTCTCCCTTTTTTTATTGATGTGAATGGATATGATTTTGCGTTGTCACCTTCATCTATATAGAGAGATTTGATTAAAAACACAGGATATATATATATATATATATATATATATATATATATATATATATATACAGTATATATATATATATATATATATATATATATATATATATATATATATATATATATATATATATATATATATATATACAGTATATACAGTATATACACACACATACGCATGTGTGTATTATAAAGAAGTGTCTTGGTAAACGTTGAAAATAAACAAACAAAAAACCCATTTCAAATCAGTCCTCAACACTTATCCTTGAAAAATGATCCGGCCATCCACACCCTCTCTCTCTCTCTCTCTCTCTCTCTCTCTCTCTCTCTCTCTCTCTCTCTCTCTCTCTCTCTCTCTTTTCGGTTACGGCTTCAAAAAACGATTTAAAAGAGGCTTTTTCATCTCAAAGCACAACAAAAAGGAAATACGTATTTCGACCGGAATAATTATTTTTCTTTTTTTTTCCTTGAGTGAATGGTTCCAAAATTTTTTTTGTCCATTTCAGAATTAAAAACGGGATTGGAAAACAAAAAACGCAGTTCATTAATTCGTTTTGTACTCGGGCCAGACTCCTAAAAGATGATTAGCAAGTAAATAGGACGAATAATCCATAGTGGAAAAGGCGTAGATTGATAAAAAAAAAATATACGTAGGAAGGACAAGTGTTAGAGAAGATTTAAACACACACACACATTCACACACACAAACACATGTTAAATCTAGCGGGAAAAATTTGTCACAAATAAATTTATATATATATATATATATATATATATATATATATATATATATATATATATATATATATATATATATATATATATATATATATATACGTTCTTCAAGGACACAATCTTTCAACAAGAAGTTTTTTTTATTGAAGTAAGGTTATTTCAACATAAATTTAATTGTGACCAATTTTTTTTCCTTGATTTCTTAGCTTCTCTCTCTCTCTCTCTCTCTCTCTCTCTCTCTCTCTCTCTCTGTGTGTGTGTGTGTGTGTTAGCGTGTGTCACTGTTCTTTGTGTTGTACACCACTTAGTGGTTTGAGTATAGTAACTGATACATCGATAGCTACAAGGAACCCAGTAATTAGGTGAATTAGACATTCCAAAAATGTACACCTGTTGCTAGGTTATTTTAACATTCCAAAAATATACGCCTGTGATTAGGTGATTTAGACATTCCAAAATATGCACCTGTCAGTATGTGAGTTAGACACTCCAGAAATATACACCTGTGGTTAGGTGATTTAGACATTCCAAAAATATACACCTGTGATTAGGTGATTTAGGCATTCCAGAAATATGCACCTGTGATTATGTGAGTTAGACACTCCGAAAATATACTCCTGTGGTTATGTGAGTTAGACATTCCAAAAATATGCAGCTGTAATTAGGTGATTTAGACATTCCAAAAATATACACCTGTGATTAGGTGATTTAAACCTGCCAAAAATATACACCTGTAATTAGGTGACCTAGACATTCCAAAAATGTACGAAGAGAAAGAGAGAAAGCAGGGGAAAGTAGTGAAAGTAAGCAAGAAAGGCGTCGAGACAACGTTTTAGAAAGCATTTCCCCTTTAAGAACTCCTGTATAAGAGTTTTCTCAATTATTCAGCCGCTTCTTCTGGTGAAATATTTAGTCAATGCCTCCGACAGAATGGTTTGAGGGTGACTCCATCTCTTTTAATTTTGATATTTATCAATTTATCTCCTTCTTTTTCTTTTCCGATAACTCATCTCCTCTTTCAGTACCTTCTTTCAAAATGAAAACAGTCTTCTTTGGAAGCTTGAATTTCAAGTGGGTAGCCCATGTAAGGTGGTTCCATATGAACAGGGGTTTATCGTTTGAGTAATAATAATAATAATAATAATAATAATAATAATAATAATAATAATAATAATAATAATAATAATAATAATAAAATTAAAATAAAACCAAATTGATTAGAAAATGTACTATCACATTAATACCAGCCTCAGGTATAAGGCTTCTTTATCATCAACTATCTTCACTGTTATCATATCAAATAATCGTTCTTCTTCAATGAATATTCGAATAATTTTAATTCTAAATATTACGACGCTTCAGGAACGGCGTTCGCGTTATTATACGAAAGATGGCGATTACTTCCGCAGATCAATACCGGAGCTTCAGAAGGAAGCAGAAGGGATATCTTCTTTTTTTAAATTTTTTTTTTATTCACTCATTCTTTTATGGACGTGGCGAGCACTGCTGCAGGCTGTGTTAACAGCGCTGCACCTTTAGTGGGACAGGTGACCTCAGAGGAACAGCATTCCTGTAGAGGGCTGAGGCAGGAAAGGAATTAGAGGATTTATATATATATATATATATATATATATATATATATATATATATATATATATATATATATATATATATATATATATATATATATATATATATATATGTGTGTGTGTGTGTGTGTGTGTGTGTGTGTGTGTGTGTACAGTATGTACATATATTTGACCAAACATACATAATTTTTCCATTATTCTCTCCTATAACGACTTGATTTTCATGAAATTTAGGCCGCCAAGCCAAGCACCGGGTGGGCATTTCCGGCCATTCAGCGCTCAAGACAGCGAAAAGAGGGAGTTGGAGTGGTTGGACAGCGGGATAAAGAGATTCAGGAGACAAAGGACCTGGAAGTGGAACTGGAAAGGAACTGAAGGTATTTCAGTTTTATTCTCCTGAGGAATTGTTGGAAGTTCACGATAATATTCGTATGGAGAAATGTTGTAAAAATGAAGCTGTCAGCTTCATATGTTGGCAGCGAACAACAGACGGCAATTATAGTTATAATTATAATTATAGTTATGAATAAACCGTTTCACTGATGGTTATAATTCATGCTTCAGAGGGGACCATAAATTACCCTGGATCTTGACAGAGAGAGAGAGAGAGAGAGAGAGAGAGAGAGAGAGAGAGAGAGAGAGAGAGAGAGAGAGAGAGAGAGGAGAGGCAGGCTTTTCCTCCTGCCTGATGGGTTCCTAATCCTATGATGAATCGCGTTCATCGAGGTCCTTCAGACTTTGCTCACAGGATTTAGGGCGTTGTGACCTATAACCTAGGATCTATGAAAGAAGGATGACAGTATACTGATAAGGGTATGATCCGGGCAAAGACCAGCTTTGGCAAAGGAATTTAACGAACAACAGCGAGAAATTAGATGCAGGCTGATATAATTCATTCCTAATTTTCCAAAAGCGGATTTTATTATCCCTTCCCGATGTAGGATTCTTCAACTTTATAACCCCTAGCTGCAACCCCTGTCGTTTCTTTTACTGCACCTCCTTTCATATTCTGTTTCTTCCATCTTACTTTCCTCGGCCCTCTCCTAACAATTGATTCATAGTGCAACTGCTTTGAGGTTTTCCTCCTGTTACTTAACCTTTCAAGCCTTTTACTGTCAGTTTCCGTTTCAGCGCTGAATGACCTCATAGGTCCCAGTGCTTGGCCTTAGACATAATTCTATATTCAGTTCACTTTAGTTTAACTTTATAACGGGGGTTATATACTTCCCAGTCTGCAGAAAATTATATAAAAAAACGCAGTATTGAAAATGAGAATTAGAAGGAAGCAAACCTCCGCCAAGGCTGAATAATTCACCACCAAAAGGGGTCCCTCCCCCTGACAGTTTTACTCGAATCTCTCCCAATACCTTATTGTTGTCACTGACGAGCCCCAACTTACAGTGGCATTTTTATAATAATTCAAGCAAAATTTTGAATGTATCCTTTTGACAAACAAACAAACAAACAAACATCTAGACAAACAACAAGAAATCGAGCTAAAAACATCCCTTTGGCTAAGGTAAATATGGGAGTTTTCGTCAGTCAATATTTTAGATAAAAAAAAAAAAATCAATGTCACTCTGCATTCAGCACTTGCAACATACTTTGTATAAAATACTTTAGAGAAAAGTCAGTCAGCGAAATACCAGACAAGGTTATCTCTCAAGAGAGGACATCGAGGAATAGCCGTGAAAAGTGGAAAATGTTACAAGTTAACTCTCGCGTCAGTCATAAGGCCAAAAGGGATTTACTTACGTCCAAGGAGGTAACCGTGAAAAGACTCTGGATGAAAATGATTGAAGTTTGTCTCAGGAAATCTCTTTGAGTCTGACAATCAAAGGAAGTGTGAGATTGCGTATGTGGAAGGAGGTGTCTTTCGTAACCAGAGTCAAGGTTGACTTTCAGAGTCAGGGTTGACCTCAGAATACAGGGTGACCTTCAGGGTCAAGGGAAACTTTCAAGGGGGACCTTCAGAGTCAAGGTTGACCTAAGAGAAAAGGGTGACCTTCAGAGCCAAGGGAAACCTTCAAGGGTGACCTTCAGAGTCAGGGTTGACCTAAGAGAAAAGGGTGACCTTCAGTGTCAAGGGAAACCTTCAAGGGTGACCTTCAGAGTCAGGGTTGACCTAAGAGAAAAGGGTGACCTTCAAGGTCAAGGGAAACCTTCAAACATGACCTTCAGAGTCACGGTTGACCACTAAACTCAAAGGTGACTTTCAGTGTCAAGGTTGACCCTCAGAAGCAAGGGTGACCTCCAGAGTCGAGGGTGACCTTGGCTCATCGTCCCCGAGTCTGATGGAAAATAGTAATTCTGATTTTCCCGTAACAGAAAGTTTGCGAATATGAAGCGATTTTCGTCTGGTTTGGAAAAACATGACTAAATTGGTAACTAATTCAATTATGTAACTAAAACTATGCGTTATATCTCTTCTTAACTGAGACGAAATGTCTGGTATAGTACTTTGAGACTTGTTAATTGTAAGGCTGTGTCTATAATTATATAACCAAAGGTTACCGCGAAACAGTGTTCCAACACATAGTAAAATATTCTTCATTTTCAGGCGAAAGATAAGTTATTTGACAGAAATAATTCTGTGTTATATAGTCCAATATTACCAAGAATTACTTTTTCACCAAATGAAAAATAACTAGGATGGGAGGTGGGTACTCTTCAGAGAGAGAGAGAGAGAGAGAGAGAGAGAGAGAGAGAGAAAGAGATGGGTGTTAAGCTTCGATGATGAAAAACGCAAATTGACAGAAGTGTATTTTTTAATTTGAAAACGAAAGATATGATTAATAAAAAAACTGAAGATACCTTATTCAAAAATGCAAGATAGGACGAAATAAGATAAAACAAAACATTAAAAAGTAAAGAAAGGCATGAGATAGGGAAAGACGAACCAAAACAAACGAAATATATAAAGGAATGTCATGACACCTGTCAGACCTAATGACCTGACCTTTCCACACTGACCTTTCAGATTATTGCCATTTCCCCACGGCGAGAGAGAGAGAGAGAGAGAGAGAGAGAGAGAGAGAGAGAGAGAGAGAGAGAAAACAGACATATTGTTGACAGAGGTGTAATACTTCCAGCTGGCATTTCAGAAATGCTACCCCACCCCCCCTCCCCACTTCCCTGAGGAATGTCACAACCCGTCGCATTTCGCTCGAAAGACCAACTGCGTCTTTAAAATGCAAAGCGATGACGTCACGTGACGTCACGTAACTTCTATTCCCGCTGCTGCGACCCGTTCCATCTTTAAAATCCCGACCTGCTGTGACTCAAATGGACTTATAGTAAACTTTAAACCCTTACAATTTAAAGCTGCTGTCACTGAACTGGATTGCCGAATTGTGGGGAAGTGGGCAAGATTCGTTAATGAAATTGATGTTAGCTCACTGGAAAATGCATCAGTTTTAACTGAGAAAGGATTACAAAGAAATATATTTCGTTAAATATATTTAGAGTGTCAGTGTTGTAGATAAGGTTCTGATATTTATAACGTAAGTAAAAGGTTTTAAATACAGCACAAAAGCTACTGTATAAAAAGTTTTGATACAATTTTTGTATTGTAGACAAGGGGAAATACAGGCTGTAATATATATATATATATATATATATATATATATATATATATATATATATATATATATATATATATATATATATATATATATATATATATAATCTGTCTTAATGGCTTCAATCTGTTAGTCTCTTTCTTAGCATTGAAAATTTGCCATTTATTTCTTATCAAAGGTTTGTTTATATAGATTTACACGTGCCCCTTCATAAAAGCAAACAATCGGGCCGCGTTCATAGACACAAACTAACGATAACGGAAAACTGTATGCAAAAATTACAGCTTACAGAAGAATAATCACCTCGTTATCGCCTTCCTGAATATCATATGTGTATGTAATAAACATACACGCCCTTAAACAAACAAACACACACACACACAAGATGGCGCGCCCTGAGACACTACCGTTTCCCGCCCCCAGAATTTTAATTTCCTGGCGACGAATCTGAGGCTGCGTTCGTTTCCTCCCGAATGACTTCGACGTCTGTTAAATAATGTACAGATACTGACGGCCCCGAGGAAGGCCTTTAAAAAAAAACTAAAATAAAGGTGTGCTGTACACGTGAGTTTTTTTCGTTGGCCCACGTTGGTGGGGGAGAACCAGCTCTCATTATCTTCACCATAATCATTATCATCAGCATCATTATTTTTTGTTAGTGATTTTTTCTCACTGTTAAGAGATGCCTTACAGTCGTCATCCTCATCGTAATTAATCACTATTTTCATTTAGACTATTTTTGTCATTATTACGGGGTGTTGGTCAGGACCGTCTGTCAATGTTTTCATCATAATCATTATCATCATCATCACTATTATTTTGTTCATCATTGTTTTTCTGCACTACTGCAAGATTCGTTACCGTCATTATCCCCAGATTGATTATAAGTATCGTTATTTAGATTCTTATTATTATTAGTAGTAGTTTCTATCATTATTTATCTTTTTTATAAATGAACTGTTCTCGTTATTGATTGCAAATTGACATCATTTCACAATGAACTGTCGTGTTAAAAGCTAACATAACCCCATACACATATATAATCTCTCTCTCTCTCTCTCTCTCTCTCTCTCTCTCTCTCTCTCTCTATATATATATATATATATATATATATATATATATATATATATATATATATATATACATATATTGTATACATATATATAGTATAAATATATGTATGTATATATATATATATACATATATACATATATATATATATATATATATATATATATATATATATATATATATATATATACACTAACGTGTCGGTAGCTTAACAAATGAAAGTAATATAAACTGTTTTTATTTTACCGTCTTTATTCCGTACAGAACAAAAATGAACAAATTTTTTTGCTACGCCAATAAAAAAAAAGATTTGAAACCTAGCCCACACTTGCACTGGTCCTTTGAAGATCAAGTTACAAAAGAAGAAGAAGAAGAAGAAGAAGAAGAAGAAGAAGAAGAAGAAGAAGAAGAAGAAGAAGAAGAAGAAGAAGAGGGAAATATTCTCTCAAGCATCTAAGGTTCACGGGTCATGCTTGGCTACCCACCTGGCCAGATTCACTTGGATAAATTTCCGTCAGGTGACCCTCCTTCCGCTGTCAAAAACAGCTGCAATACAGTGATATATTCCGTCAGTTTTATTTCATCAAATATATCTTCACTGTCTTGAACGCTGGTTTCAGTGGGCGTGAGGAAACTGCTCTGGTGCCTGAGTCGGTAAAATATTCAATTGTGAGTAATAATTCTTTTCCTTGCCTACGTCAGGATACTTGGAAAAATCTTCCAGTAACGTAGCTTCGATACTGAAACCTTGAATGTATTTGAATATGTATTTAAACACTTGAAATATATTCAGCGAATTGCTTCGGTGTCTTCGTGGGTAAAATATTCAATTGTTAGTATAAATTCTTTTACTTATCTTCGTCAGGATACTTGGAAAAATCTTCCAGTACCGTAGCTTCGATACTGAAACCTTGAATATATGTAAATCTATTTTTAAACACTTGAAATGTATTCAGCGAATTGTTTCGGTGCCTTCGTCGGTAAAATATTCAATTGTGAGTAATAATTCTTTTCCTTAGCTTCGTCAGGATAGCTGGAGAAATCTCCCAGTACCGTAGCTTCGATACTGAAACCTTGAATGTATGTAAATCTATATTCAAACACTTTAAATGTATTCAGCGAAATATATGTACAAGCAGAACCTCCCTGCTTAAATCTGATGTAT
This sequence comes from Macrobrachium rosenbergii, assembly GCF_040412425.1. Taxonomy (NCBI): domain Eukaryota; kingdom Metazoa; phylum Arthropoda; class Malacostraca; order Decapoda; family Palaemonidae; genus Macrobrachium; species Macrobrachium rosenbergii. The sequence goes on along the minus strand of NC_089747.1, from coordinate 2,660,591 downwards.
TTCCAAGCAAAGCAACATCATTTTTATCAACGAATCTTGCCAACTTTCCCGTATTTCGTCAGTCCCGTCCAGTGGCAGCAGCTTTAAGCTGTTAGTGTTTAAAGCTACTACAAAGTCCTTTTGAGCCAGGACAGGTCGCTAGTATAAAGACAAGGACAGGTCGCCTTAGCAGGAATAGAGGTTGTCACGTGACGTCACAGCTTCGCGTTTTAATGACACAGTTGGTCTTTAGGCCGAAATGTGACGGGTTGTGACATTCCAGAGGAGGGGGAGAAGTGGGGGGAGGGGAGGGCGAATGTTTCGGAAATGCCAGCTGGAAGTATTAGGTCTGCGTCAACAATAGTTTTTTTTTTTCTTGTGACGTGTTGAGAAGGCAGCGATCTGAAAGGTTAGCGTAGGAGGTCAGGTCATTAAGTCTTACCGGTGTCATGACATTCCTTTATATATTGCGTTCTTTGGTTCATTTTTTCTTATATTATGTCTTTCTCTACTTTTTAATGTCATTTTTTCTTTTGTTGAGTCCTTTCTTTCCTTTTCGGAAAAGGGACGTTCAGCTTTCATTAGTCCTATCTTTCAATTTTAAATTTAAAGTACGCTTCTGCCTATATTCATTTTTTAAATCATGGAAACTTAACACTGAACCCTTCTCTCTCTCTCTCTCTCTCTCATTCTCTTTCTCTCTCTCTCTCTCTCTCTCTCTCTCTCTCTCTCTCTCTCTCTCTCTCTCTGACGAGCTCACACCTCTCACCATTGCTATTTTTTCATTTACTGAAAAACCACCTCTCAGTATTATTGGTTTACATGATAGAATAAAAAAATATTTCTGTCATTTAACTAACCTTTCTCTGAAAAGGAATAATATTTTTTTATATTAGAAAATTATTTTGAAAGTTTTCTTCGGTTACAAAAATTAGAGATGCCTTATTACTCAGAATCATCTAAGTAAACTAGACATTTTGTTCTCATATAAGAAGAGATATAAAACATAGCTTTATTTACATAAATGAATTGCTTAATAATTTAGCTTTTTTTTTCGTAAACAGACGAAAACGTCAGTTCAAATTCGTATAATTTCGCGTTGCGGGGAAATCAGAATTACTATGCATCCATTACGTTGCCTGGCAAGCGTCATTCTGCAAGAGTAATGGACCGATTAGACTCGAGAGCGACAAGCCAAGGTCAACCTTGAGTCTGAAGGTTACCTTTGACTCTGAAGGTCAACCTTGGCTCTGAAGGTTACCTTTGACTCTGAAGGTCAACCTTGGCTCTGAAGGTTACCTTTGACTCTGAAGGTCAACCTTGACTCTGAAGGCTACCTTTGACTCTGAAGGTCAACCTTGGCTCTGAAGGTTACCTTTAACTCTTAAGGCCAACCTTGGCTCTGAAGGTTACCTTTGACTCTGAAGGTCAACCTTGACTCTGAAGGTTACCTTTGACTCTGAAGGTCAACCTTGACTCTGAAGGTTACCTTTGACTCTGAAGGTCAACCTTGACTCTGAAGGTCAACCTTGACCCTGAAAGTCAACCTTGACTCTGAAGGTAAATAATGACTCTGAGGGTCAACCTTGACCCTGAAAGTCAACCTTAACTCTGAAGGTAAATAATGACTCTGAAGGTCAACCTTGACCCTGAAGGTCAACCTTGACCCTGAAGGTCAACCTTGACTCTGAAGGTAACCATTGACCCTAAAGGTCTCCCTTGACCCTGAAGATGACCCTTGAAGTTCCCCAAACAGCGAAGTTCCTTCTCGCAGAGCTAAAGGATCCTATATCAAGAAAAGGATACCAAAACCCGGTTCAGGAAAATTATAGAAATGACTCCTGCCACTTCGCTCAGTATTTCTTGATGCTGCTCGTTAAAATCCTTCGTCAAAATCCTTCCATACCTATTAGCATCCTTCGTTGGAAGATCCTAGGCGATGTTCAACTCCTTAAATCTTATTGGTAAAGTCATTTGCAAAGGATTTGTCGACTGAAGGACCTCCATGAACGTGATTCATCGTAGGATTAGAACCCCAGCTGGCGTGAAGAACATTGTCTCTCTCTCTCTCTCTCTCTCTCTCTCTCTCTCTCTCTCTCTCTCTGTCAAGATGAACCCCAGCTGGCGTGAAGAACATTCTCTCTCCTCTCTCTCTCTCTCTCTCTCTCTCTCTCTCTCTCTCTCTCTCTCTCTGTCAAGATCCAGGATAATTTATGGTCCCTTCTGAAGCGTGAATTATAACAATCCGTGAAACGCCTTATGCATAATTATAATTGCTGTCTGTTGTTCGCTGCCAACATATGAGGCTGACAGCTTCAGTTTTTACAACATTCCTCCATACGAATATTATCGTGGACTTCCAACAATTCCTCAGGAGAATAAAACTCAAATACCTCCAATTTCCTTCCGGTTCCACTTCCAGGTCCTTTGTCTCCTGAATCTCTTTATCTCGCTGTCCAACCACTCTAACTCCCTCTTTTCACTGTCTTGAGCTCTGAATTGGGCGAAAGTGCCCACCCAGTGCTTGGCTTGGCAGCCTAAATTTCGTGAAAAGCAAATCGTTATGGGAGAGAATAATGGAATAAATTTTTGCTTCTTGAAATTGTTGTTCCTTCTTGACAGAACAGATTGTGTCATTGCGTTAAGTTATCTAAAGGAAAAATGATATATGTTTGGTCAAATATACGTATATACCGTATACATACGCACACACACGCGCACTCACACATATATATACTGCATATATATATATATATATATATATATATTATATACTTATCCTCTAATTCCTTTCCTGCCTCAGCCGTCTACAGGAATGCTGTTCCTCTGAGGTCACTTGTCCCACTAAAGGTGCAGCGCTGTTAACACAGCCTGCAGCAGTGCTCGCCAGGTCCATTGGAAAAATTAGTAAATAAAAAAGAATAAAAAAAGATGATATCCCTTCTGCTTCCTTCCAAGGCCCTGGTATTGATCTGCTGAAGTAATCGCCATCTTTCGCATAATGACCAGAACGCGCTGTTTCTGAATCGCCTTTGATATTTAGAATAAAGTTATTCAAGTGTTTCCCCTAAAGCACAATAATTTCGAAATGACAACAGTCAAAGGTAATACTTGAAAATGCAGAAATATTTTTCCTAAGGTTGGCATTCTTGTATTAATACATTTTTTAATCAATTTGACTTTATTTATATTTTAATTTATCTTATTCTGATTATGCTCAGTGTGAAATTAAGCTCTAAATGTGATATTTTAAACTGAACTTTGATAAAAGTAAAGAATAAATTATATGTGAAAATATTCGAAAGAATATTTTCCTCATCTAAAAGAGTTACAGAAAGAAGAGATCAGTTATTATAAATATGAAAAAAAGAAAATGGAACTGGCGTCACTCCCAAATAAATACGTCGGAGACACAGGCTAAAAATTTCATCTGAATAAACCTCTGGGTTACTGAAAGCTATTTTGTACGCGAGTTCTTAAAGGGGAAATGATTCTAAAATAGTTGTCTCGACGCCTTTCTTACTTACTTTCACTACTTTCTATTCTTTTCTCTCCTGCTTTCTCTCTTTCTCTTCGTATATTTTCGGATGGCTAATTCGCCTAATGACAGGCGTATATTTTTAGGATGTCTAAATCACCTAATTACAGTTGGATATTTTTGGAATGACTAAATCAACTAATTACAGGTGGATATTTTGGAATATTTACAAAACACACACACACACACACACACACACACATATATATATATATATATATATATATATATATATATATATATATACATACATATATATATATATATATATATATATATAAATATATATATATATATATATATATATATATATATATATATATATATATATAAATATATATATATATATATATATATATATATATATATATATATATATATATATATATATATATACATATATACATATACATATACATATATATATATATATATATATATATATATATATATATATATATATATATATATATATATATATATATATATATATATATATATATATATAAACCATTCTGATTATTGCCTGCCTTCACGTATATTTTATTTTACTTTAATATTTATCAATTTGCATTCTTCCACATATAAATATGTACCCTATTTACTTGCTAATAATTTTTTTGCCGGTGTTCTCGCCCCCGCGCAAACAAATTAAAATGAAATGCGCATTTTTTTTCCCCCATCCAGTTTTTAATTTCGAAATGGACAAGAAAAGTTCTGGAACCATTCGCTCACTGGAAAAACGAAAAAAAAAGAGAAAAATAATAATTATTCCATTCGAAATAAGCTTTTTCCTTTTTGTTGTGCTCTGAGATGAAAAAGCCATTTTCAAATTTGTTTTTGAATTCGTAACTGAAAGAGAGAGAGAGAGAGAGAGAGAGAGAGAGAGAGAGAGAGAGAGAGAGAGAGGGCGTGGGGAGGCTGGATCGTTTTTCGAGTCCTAGGTATCGAGGATTGATTTAAAATAGGTTTTTAATATTATTTTTAACGTTTACAAGACAGTTTTAGGTGAGGAAGTGTGTATACACACACGCGTATATATATGTATATATATATATATATATATATATATATATATATATATATACATATATATATATATATATATATATATATATATATATATATATATATATATATATATATATATATATATATATATATGAATATATATATATATATATATATATATATATATATATATATATATATATATATATATATATATATATATATATATATATATATATATAGAACAAATAGGACGACGAAAAAGGAGGTGATACATATTCAGCTTTATTATATTAACGTTTCAAGCATGGCTTCATCATCAGGGCTAAAATACAAAAAATAACAACAATTAAAATCAATACAAGGACTCAGTAAAATCATTAACGTTAAAATATAGATATTGGCCGAAACATAAAAGTTAAAACCAACTAACGCCTCAAGAAACCGAGTGACCAAGAAGGGCACCAAAAGGACGAAGAGACTCTTAAGCAATAAACAGAGGCAGAAGACTGACTATTCAAAGATGGAACCAGTTGTTTGATGGTTAACGACTCGAGGATATGGAGAAGTTTCATCAGCAGCTTGCTCTAGGATTTCAAAATCGTCATAGCAAATATAAAGCTTTGCATTGTTTAGAATGTTCCCTTATGTTAGAAAACTCCTTCTTGTCGGAAACAAACGTATACTGGTCTTGGTTCAAATTTTTATAGTTCATGTTTTTACAGTTTTAAGCTTAATAGTATTTTAACGTTACTGCACAGAGCCTTTCTCTCCTCAGACTGGCTCTCTTTTCATAATGAGGTTGAGTTCCTTAGAAAATACTTTCAGAATAACTGCTACCTAAACTTTTTTGAGAAATATCTCAAAAAATTCTTGAATAATAAATTTCAAAAATTCCTGTACCTACAGTACCTAAACTTGATTTTTATGTTTCCTTGCCTTTTACGAACGATGAAAATTTTTAACTACGCTGAGGCAGATTTTAAAGAAATACTTTTACTGTATCAATCCCAAACCTGTTCTGAGTAATCCAAGAACAATTGGCTCTCTTTTTAGATTTAAAGACACTGTTCCCAACCTTATGCGTTCTTTGGTGGTCTATAAGTATACTTGCCCGAGATGTAATCTCGGGACTTACGTCGGATCCACCAAAAGAATGCTGAAAGTGCGAGTTGACTCTCATCGTGGCGTTAGCCATAGAACAGGTGTACATTGAGTAAGAAGGAGTTTTCTAACATAAGGGAACATTCTAAACAATGCAAAAGCTTATATTTGCTATGACGATTTTGAAATCCTAGAGCAAGCTGCTGATGAAACTTCTCTCCATATCCTCGAGTCGTTAACCATCAAACAACTGGTTCCATCTTTGAATAGTCAGTCTTCTTCTGCCCCTCTGTTTATTGCTTAGAGTTCCTTCGTCCTTTTGTGCCCCTTCTTGGTCACTCAGTTTTCTTTTCTTGAGGCGTTAGGTTGGTTTAACTTTTATGTTTCGGTTTTAATATCTATATTTAACGTTAATGATTTTACTGAGTCCTTTGTATTGATTTTAATTGTTGTTATTTTTGTATTTTAGCCTGATGATGAAGCCATGTTTTTGAAACGTTGGCTGTAAATAAAGCTGAATATGTATCACCTCCTTTTCGTCGTCCTATTTGTTCTACGTATCCGTCTTGCTAGAAGTCAACACTTTCATGATTATATATATATATATATATATATATATATATATATATATATATATATATATATATATATATATATATATATATATATATATATATATTCCTTTAGCACCAGAAATCTTCTCCGGAATATACCTCTCTCTCCCACGAAGTACAAAGAGTTGGGAAGAGACTTCCTGGAAAGATTATGCAGGAAACCCTTTTGAAAAAATTCTCTCTCTCTCTCTCTCTCTCTCTCTCTCTCTCTCTCTCTCTCTCTCGTTCTCGCCAGCATCCCATCCCTGAGATTTTGTTTACACTCGCTTTTCAGAGGCGGAGGCCTTTGCAAAGCGGGGAAACGGTGGGCTGTTTTCTCTGCATTATCATCCTCGCTCCTGAGGGGGAAGAAGAAGATGAAGAAGAAAAAGGGGTTTCTATGAAACGGCCAAGAGTGGTTTTTATAGCTACCCCTCCTCTTCTTCCTCTTCCTCCTGCTCCTTCTCTTCCTCCTCCTCCTCCTCTTCCTCTTCCTCCTCTTCTTTTCCTCCTCCTGTTCCTAGTCTTCTCTTCCTCCTCCTGTTCCTCTTCCTTCTCTTCCTCCTCCTCTCTCTACTCCTCCTCCTCCTCCTCCTCCTCCTCCTCCTCCTCCTTCTCCTCTTCTTATTCTTCTTCTTCTTCTTCTTCTTCTTCTTCTTCTTGAAACGTGAAAGCATATTCCTTGTACTTACAAACGAGCCTACGCCTTCATTCTACAGCGCCATTAGGCCTAGTTGCCTCTGAGGTAATCCAGTTTCCATACAGTGAATTTATCGTTAACTTCCTATGTCTCATTTTATGTCAGATTCATCATCTTACCATTTACTATCAGTTTTATAGTTATAATTTTATTCATAAATTACTTATTGTTTCTTATGGGAAAATTATTTTTTTCCCAATATTTTTATCAAAAGTCCCTACTCTCTCTGTTTCTCAATTGTGGTCCTTTAGGGAGAACTAATTTATCTTTTTCTCAATATCTTTTATTAGAAGCCACTATCTTTATGTCTGTTAAGAAGCCATTTTAGTTTTCCGTAAAAGAAAACTATTGTAGCGGCTTTGTCTGACCGTCCATACTTTTTCTGTCTGTCCTCAGATCTTGAAAAGTACTGAGACCAGAGGGCTGGAAATTGGTGTGGTGATCATCCACCCTCCAATCATCAAACATACCAAATTGCAGCCCTCTAGCCTCGGTAGCTTCTATTTTATTTAAGGTTAAATTTAGCCATAATCCTACTTCTGGCAATGCTATAGGACATGCCACCACCAGGCCGTGATTGAAAGCTTCATGGACCACGGCTCATACAGCATTATACCGAGACCAACGAAAGATAGATCTATTTTCAGTGGCCTTGATTGTACGCTGTACAGAAAACTCTATTGGGCCGGAGAAATTTCGGCGCATTTTTTACTTGTTTAGTTTTAGTTCTACAAATCATACGGAATCGTTAGGACGAAAACGCAAAAAATTCCATGTAAATTAATTAAAGAAACGTCAAATAACATAACATTCCAGTATATTATACTGGAACGTTAATTTGAAACATTTCAGTAAAGAAAACGGGGAAAGGGACAAATGAAAGAAAACGGAGAAAGGGACAAATGAAAGAAAACGGAGAAAGGAACAAATGAAAGAAAACGGAGAAAGGAACAAATGAAAGAAAACGGAGAAAGGGACAAATGAAAGAAAACGGAGAAAGGCACAAATGAAAGAAAACGCAGAAGGGAACAATCAGTAAGAAAGGCACTCGAAAGATAAAAAGAAAACGGAGAAAGGAACAAACAAAAAGAAACATGACAGAAGACAGAAGGCTGACAAAGAAACAAAACGCTCAGTCCCATCAACCACCAATTCCAGTCCTTCGTCCCTCGTCTACCGTCTTGTCTCCAAGGTGATGGAATTTACCGAAGAATTTAACGTCCCGGTTGAAAAACAAGATAATCCCGTAATCCTCCGTTCAACAGCCTAAAGTTTAGTCACAACATTGGTGCGCAGAGAAGGAGAAGAAAGAAATAGATACAGTAGTAGATAATGGAGTATTAGACTGTTTAACACTTACACGCATGCGCACAGACATTCGTTGTGCTGGAGCAATTGTATAACGAGAAAGAGCGTCATTGCACGAATATATAGAATTGCAAGTATGGAATAATTCAACCAATTATACGCCCGAGTTCTTGTCATAGTAATGTCTACTAATTATTGATTCTATTCATGAATTTTGGGCTGTTAAGCCAAGAACTTGGCAACTTTTGGCCATTCAACGGTTAAGACAGGGGAAAGAGTGAGTTGCAATGGTTGGATAGCAAGATAAAAAGATAAAGTAAATAAAGTCTTGTCATGAGTATTACCGGAAAAAAATAATAACATTTGATAAGCCTCTTGGAAGTGGCAAGCAAACGGCTTTGGAAACCACAATGTTTGATTATTTTACAAAAAATGAAAACGGTTTTTTATTATTTTTTCCATCTGTTTGATATATCTGTTTCTGCGACTATCCCGCTTCCTAAGATCCAAGACGATAAAAAAATAAAACAAGGAAAAAAACAATTCAGAAAATGGTCAATCGTCGCAATCGTATCTAATCAAAGGACGAACGATCAATCATTGGCGAACAGTTGTCAGGATCGTAATCAAAAGTTCCTTCATCAAGGATCGTAAACGCCAGGAGGATCGCTTATCGTAACTCTCCAGAGAATGCCAATAGTCACCATCTGTTCGGAATTAGTCGAAGGTTTTCGGGAGTGGCCTGGGAATGACGTCAAGTGGAATATTTTTCTCTTTTTTTTTTTTTTTGGCTGGCGTTGTCGAAATTTAGGTGTTAGGTCGAAAGACTCCTTAGAATATAAACTCAGTTTTAAATATATCAACTTACAACTGATTGTAATCTAAGTACGAAAAAATCCAAGGGTTTTGGGGGTCGTTATCTAGGAATAATATTTCTTTGGGGGGGTTGTCATTATCTTTATGATATTAATTTTACACTCTTTCGTTTATGTTTTTACGGTCATCCCCAATGGGCTTGCACTAAACACGTTTCAAAGGTGATACATACCGGGTTAAAACCAGTGTGGGTCACTATCTAGGAAAGATCCAAATATCCTCGTAGATACAACTGACTGAATCAAAGGAAAAATGAAATATCAGTTCGATTTTGCCTCCCGGAATACGAACATAAATCTGACTCAAATCTTTATAACAACAGACATCAATTTAAAGTCTTGTCACTATAGTTATCTCTGAAAAGTTGGTAAAATACATGAAATCAAGTGAAATCTTTATCTAACCCACTTAAGTTATCTTTGCTTTCATCTTTGAGAAGCTTAGAAAATATTGGTAAAACTAGAAACTTTATTCCTAACAGCTAACACACACATATTACTCTATGAAGCATCCTTGTTTCTAAAACACGTAAATTTCAACACATCTTATTACCTGAGTACTTTGTCGTTTGTATTTATTTCAGGTCTGCATTCCAGGTCAACCAAGGACTGCCTGGAAAGATACCTCTGTTCCAGCAACAGACGTCACAAGTCTATATCATACCAAGGCAGTCAGTGTCCTCCAGCTAACCTCTATTCCTGCCATCCTAGGGCTGACTATAGGATATCTCTGGAGTGTATCAAAGGGCCCCTGTCTCCTACTCCTCCCTGATTCCTACCATTCTAGGGCTGACTATAGGATGTCCTGGAGTGTATCAAAGGGACCCTGTCTCCTACTCCTCTGTGATTCCTACCATCCTAGGGCTGTCTATAGGATATCTCTGAAGTGTACCAAAGGGTTCCCTGTCTCCTACTCCTCTGTGATTCCTGCCATTCTATGGCTGTCTACAATAAGCTGTAGGTCCCGTTGCTAAGTAACCAATTGGTTCTTAGCCACGTAAAATAAGTCTAATCCTTCAGGCCAGCCCTAGGAGAGCTGTTAATCAGCTCAGTGGTCTGGTAAAACTAAGGTATACTTACTTATGGCTGTCTATAGGATATCTCTGGAGTGTACCAAAGGGCCCCCCCTTCTCCTACTCCCCTGTGATTCCTACCATCCCACGGCTGTCTATAGGATATCTCAGGAGTGTATCAAAGGGGACCCTATCTCCTACTCCCCTGTGGCATCTCACGACGCAGGATCGAGGCAGGAATTCATCAGGACAAACCTCACAGGAGCATCATTCGCGGACCAACAGCAGTGACCTCAGACAAATCGTCGGATTTCTGGAAGAAGAAGAAGAACCTGAGGGGTATGCAAGGTTAAGATTACAGTAGTTGACTAGTGGCTTTCCTGGTTAACTTGTTGCTTACTTGTTGGTTACTTGTTGGTAACCTGTTGTCTACTAGTTGGTTACTTGTTTGTTACCTGTTGTTTACTTGTTGATTACCTGTTGGCAATGTGATGGTTACTTGTTGGTTACCTGTTGGTTACTTGTTGGTAACCTGTTGTCTACCTGTTGGTCACTTGTTTGTTACTTGTTTGTTTACTTGTTGATTACCTGTTGGCAATGAGTTGGTTACTTAATGGTTACTTGTTGGTTAATTGTTGCTTACTTGTTGGTTACCTGTTGGTTACTTGTTGGTTAACTGTTGCTTACTTGTTGCTTACTTGTTGGCTAACTGTTGGTTACTTGTTGGTTAACTGTTGGTTACTTGTTGCTTAACAGTTGCTTACTTGTTGGTTACCTGTTGGTTACTTGTTGATTAACTGTTGCTCACACGTTGGTTACCTGTTGCTTACTTGTTGGTTAACTGTTGCTTACTTGTTGGTTACCTATTGACTACTTGTTGGTTACCTGTTGATTACTTGTTGGTTAACTGTTGCTTACTTGTTGGTTACCTGTCGCTTACTTGTTGGTTACCTGTTGGGTTCCAAAAAAAAAAAAAAAATTAATCTCAAATAAAAGGAAGTGCTCATTTATGGTTCTTCAAGAAAGTAGAATAAATAAATAAAATTCATCATAAAGATTCCAAAAACCTGATTGAAATCATCCAAGTTGCTAAATTCAAGTGATTCGCTTCATTTTGTCGTTGAGGTGAGACAAACACTGGCTTTTCAGAGCTTTAATTTTGGAAAAAGATCAAAAGATTCAGACGGAATTACTGGCATTAAGGAATTGACGCCACAGTTACCTAGAAGCTTAGTTAGGTTTAAGAGACAAAGAAGCCAAGGATATTTATAAACGCTCGTAAGACTATGACAGAACAATTCAAGAGAAAATTTAAATGTAAATCATACTTTAAAAAATGTGTCTATGACGAATATATCAGATGTAGGCTACTTGCTATGAGTATCTATTTGTTTTGTCTCTTTGTAAATTTATGCATGTCAGTATTTTTGTAAACATACACACTTCATACTGATATAACATCAAATGTTTATTGCTTAGAAATGACGATTTAGATTCACGCACAGATATCTTATATATATATATATATATATATATATATATATATATATATATATATATATATATATATATATATATATATATAAGATGATACCTTTCCACAAACACAGAAATATGGAAAAAATAAAAGAACATGAAGCATTGTGCCATTAATCATTATCTGGTTTCAACGAAAAAAACACAGTCCCACTAAATGGTTGCCTAAAAGCAAAAAGAAAAAAAATCAAAGATGATATATTGTGCATATCAAGTTATTTGCATATGGCGCGTTTTGCAGGGAATAAGTGAAAAAAAGCAAACATTAATCAGTTTAGGAGAAAAAGAAATTATGAATGAAAAAAGGTATGTGTTCGAATAAACGAAACAAAATTATTGATTAGATCCAGTTTGACAGAACGCAATTTCTAGTGTCTAGATGCACCGTACTTGCAAATAGTTTTTACAGGCTGTTAATAAATCCATTTGTATAAGTTAACCGAGTGCCTACAAAATATGCAAATAACAAACACTTCAGAAGTTTCAGATATTTATATATTGTTGATTATTTGTTATAATTCATTTTTATAATTCCAAAGATATATTTCGTATCTTTTACAAAGTTATATTTGATGTATTTTTGACAAATCTACCCTAAAATTTAAAAGTGCAGTATCTGCAAAATTTTCGAAATTGAGATATGCCACCTTTTGGGCTCGTGAAACACTAATACACAAGTTACTACAGTTTCAGAATGAGTCTTCAGTGCTTTATTTAGGGGGTCCCATTTGCAGCATCTGCAAAATCAGTAGTAAGGCATGGCAGTATCTACCATTTCTCTCAGTTTTGTATTTTTGCAGATATTGCAGTCTTCCATTTTAGGGCAGAAATTATCTCAAACTGACCTTATTAACCATAAATATGATTTTTGATAAAATAGGTCTTGTCACTGAAATAAATTCATTAATGTCTGTCCCTAGAACTCACAGATGAGAACCCCTTTTCGTGGACCTACTTACTCTGTCGTTCTCGTTGTGTACAACAGGTTTCTGCAATCTTTTATACAATTCACATCCATGATGCGGAATTCTCTATCGTCTTTGGTGTTCCCTGAATCATCAAACCTTTTGTCCTTGAGGTGGGTGACTCCAGGAGGATTTACTGTTAAAATTACCTAATTGTGTTTCTTAGGATGAGGTCGCAAGCCTCATGCCTTTGCCTCCACGTTTGCCAAAACAAATGACTGAATAAGGCGCTCATTGGGTTTTAGAAACACCTGGAAAAAAGGTAATCGAAAACAGCGACCCAGACTGGGGATTAAACTAAGAACTTTACCTAGGACTACTATTTGATGCTTTCTTACTTGGCTGTTCAACTTCTTTAACTTTACATTATTCCAGTTCTCCTTCCAACCTCTCCCATCTATCTAACACAACCAAATTTAACACAGTTGTCTGTGGTCAGTACTTGGGCGGGTGACCTGACTTGAAAGTTAGACGCTCTTGGCTCCTAAACCACCAAAATTATCCGAGTGGGAAAAGGTGTAAGGCATGCAGCCCCATCCCAAAACCATAGTTAATGACTGTCTTGTAAGAAAAGTTCCTGTTCAGGTGTCATATGTCGAGTTTTGAAGAATTTCAAACAGTTAATGTGTATTTGTGAATTAATCCCTAGTCGGGGTCGCCGTTTTTCAAGGGGGCCTTTCCAGGTGTATCTTAAGAGGGTCTATAGTTTATTAGAAAACTAAGCTACTTAGGAAACGCTGATACTGATGGTATTCCATTACTGCTAATAATTCTTTAACATGAAAATCGTAACAATCTGACGACAAAGCTTCAATTGCGCCATAAAAGAAATTTATTCATTGCCTTAATTAGGTTTCAAAGTAGCTTTCCTTGTAATGCTGAGCAATAATTTGAATATGGTTTTTCATAGTTAGTCTACGAGACAACCAATCTAGACCCAAGTTCAAATTGCTCACAAAGCAGTTATTGGCTGACATGCCTGAATAACACAGCTGAACATTTCTTGTTCATTGAAATTGATCTTCTTAAGTTTCCTTTCTCGTCTCTATTTAACGTTGTCATTTCAACTCTGGAATCTCTTCCGTGTTCCCGAAAATAGCAATAGTAATAATAGCATTAGTAGTTAGACCAGTGGTTCTCAAACTGGGGATAATTACCCCTGTGGGGCTAATGAAGCAGTTTCTGGGGGGTTTCGGGGGGTAACGAGGCACTTTCTAAAAGTAACAGTTCTTTGGAGTAAAATTCAGTAAATAATAAATAATAATAAAAATAAATTACTTAATTAATAAATACAGGAGTAAATAGAAGCTAGTTACTTCTGTATTATTTCTTACATATAAAATGCTTTAGAAATTAAGCATTCCAATATTTTACTTTCCTTTATAACTTCACATCAGTTATGGGGCATGGGGTAGGGGTAATGGGGATCTATCACACCACTGCTCCCGGGGATATCGATACCAACAAATTTGAGAAGCACTGAGTTAGACGAATAGTGTAAACTACAAAAACCATTTTAAATGGTAAGTGGTTTGCGTGGTACACTGACGACGGTATGAAGTTACCTTTGCTTGCAATGGTTTCCTTCCATTTTCCCAATAAATGGAATAATTTGTAAATCTAGTTATATTTATCCATCCAGTTAATTATTCTACAGAGTTTCATTCCCTATCTCCTTCCCCCCCCCTTGGATTCTCTCTTTTTTGTCCGAAACCCGCTTTTGACAGCAAACCTTTCACTCTCTGGTCTAAATATTCTCACATAAACTTCTTTTCAGTATAAAATAACTTCTAACTGCTTTAAAATAACTGACTCTGTATATCTATCTATCTATCTATCTATCTATGTATCTATCTATCTATCTATCTATCTATCTATCTATCTATCTATCTATCTATCTATCTAGCTAGCTATCTATCTATCTATCTATCTATCGGATAGATAAATATTTAATATTTGATATCTTGGAAGTTCTACAGGCTCGGAAATACTTTTAAATCATAATGGCTCAGTTTGAAAGCGAGGTTTTTTTTACAATTAAATTAATTTTCATTGATAAATATTGAATATTTGATATACTGCATTTCAGCAGGATCCGATATGCTTCTAAATCAAAATGGCTCAATTCAAACGTGAGTACGGAGTCTTGGCAAGTAACATTCAAAAGGATTAGCAAGATTATAACTTCTAAGCACCAAAAATCAGAACCACTTCCTTGGGAAAGCTTCCACTTTTAAACTGAGGGATAAAATTCATTTGATTCATTCAGTGGAAACAGCAAAACTGCTTTAGTTCAAGAGACGAAAGTATTAAGTCCCTTTGTCCTTATTCAACTGACTCTTTCTCTAAATTCCTGGAAATTACCTGGAATTCCATTTACCGCGGAATCCGGGAAGGTATATCAGCCTATGACTACATTCCGGAATGATGTTTAATGTTTCAGTTTTTTCTCTGAAGTGGAATGACGTGTTCTCTTATTGTTTTCCATATTTTTGTGGTTTGGGAAATGCCTCATGCCCTATTTATTTCTTCTGTTAAAGCCACAATGTATATGTATATACATATACATATATTTATATATAATATATATATAAATATATGTATATATATACATATATTTATATATATAAATATATGTATATATATACAAATATATGTATATATATAAATATATATGTATGTATGTATATATATACACATATATACATATAAACATACACAAAACCCAAAATATCCGAAAAGGAAAAAAATACATCAAGAATCTGCAAGTTTATTTCCAACAGCAATACATAAACCAGGGGGCTGTGACTTCTCGTAAAGTAATCTTAATGAACGAGTTGTGAAATACACTTAATATCAAGTCCATCGGTCGCCTACGGCGTTTTATGCAAAGGTCCTGAAATATCACTAAAACTCTTTTTTTTTTTATAAAATATTTCCTCTTTTATTATCTTTTCTCTATTTCCTGACGTTCTTCTCGTTCATCTCATAAAATCAAGGGATCAGTGGATAAACAGCAATGATGCATTGGATGTGTAACAACTCGATTCTAATCCAGGAACGTACATCAAAGTAACATTGGCTACAGGAGAGGGCGGCCACTGGTTTTATTCTTCAGTTTCGTGAGCTAAAACAATAATTTTTTTTTTAAATTTAATCTCATTGCAATTTTTAATCCTGGTAATTACTCCTGTTATTTATTCCGTAATGAAAGTTTTTATAATTATACAACAAGCTTTCACTAGTGATTAGTGAGGACTGTGTCCAAGAAGTTGAATTTCAAGTATTCAGTAAATCTAAAGCTATCGTGTGTATATTTATATATACTGTATGTATGTATACTTGTGTATACACACACACACACACACACATATATATATATATATATATATATATATATATATATATATATATATATATATATATATATATATATATAATGCGTGTGTGTGTGTGAAATGAAACCCGTAAAAAACAGGTTTTACGACAAAACCGCATTTTGATTGCAATACTTCAGTCGTGAACCCCAGTATTAATCGAAATGCGTGGTTTTGTGTTTTTAATTGTTTTTTTATGGGCCTTTTCAGCTTCCAAGATCACCAGGAGGGTTATTGGCCGGGGGGAGGGGGCCCCAGGTAAAAAGTGCTGGAAGGAAGTTGCAAGTGTTAGTATTTCTTTTGTATTACGGTGGAATAAGTTGACGGGAATATTATTAAGTATAATTCAAGATCTTACTTTTGTTTATTGCAATTTATGACTTTTTGTTTATTGCTTTTCATCCAAGCAATTTATGACTTTTTGTTTATTGCTTTTCATCCAAGCAATTTCTGACTTTTTGTTTGTTGCTTTTCATCCAAGCAATTTATGACTTTTTGTTTATTGCTTCTCATCCAAGCAATTTATGACTTTTTGTTTATTGCTTTTCATCCAAGCAATTTATGACTTTTTGTTTATTGCTTTTCATCCAAGCAATTTATGACTTTTTGTTTATTGCTTTTCATCCGAGCAATGTATGACTTTTTGTTTATTGCTTCTCATCCAAGCAATTTATGAATTTTTGTTTATTGTTTTTCATCCAAGCAGTTTATGACTTTTTGTTTATTGCTTTTTATTCGAGCAATGTATGACTTTTTGTTTATTGCTTTCCGTCCAAGCGATTTATCAATTTTTGTTTACTGCTTTTCATCCAAGCAATTTATGACTGAGTCATATTCCCGATGTCGCGCTGACTTTGGTCTTTGCAACTCCAGTTTGCATGAATTGATGAATCAGTTGACTGGCTCAATTTATACTTTTGAATAAAATCTTTGTTTTGAATCCTTTTAAAAATTTTGATCATAATTATTTTCTTAATATTTCAATATAAAATTCCTTTTTATCCATTTACAATTAAAGTAAAAGGTGAAAGCTATTTGTATATTTTTTTTCATTAATATTCAGAGGAATTATCATTGAGTATTTCCATCACAAAATCAATAAAAAAATAATGGTGATGACATTCCAATGACCATAAAATTCTCAGTAATGTTGGCAACAAGATGATAAAAAAAAATAACGACAATGCTGACATGAAAAAACACTTACACAAACATGTGAAGTCTTCAATGAACTTCCGTAAAATTACTTGGTAACATCAGCTGGGACCAGGTTACAAAAAAAAAAAAAAAAAAAAACACGAAGATTTGTTAAAACATCGATTAAAAAAAATTCCTTGTGGCTTGACATCTTAACCCCCACGTTCCATCGGGGTTACAGCTAAAATTATATTCTACAACCCACTAAGAAGTTAACTGCACATTTTTTTTCTCTATATATAAAAAATTCCACGAAGACAAAAAAAAAAAAACACAAAAAAATCCTTCCAGTTGATCTTTTTAACCAATGGATATACATCTTTTGTTTTTATACATCTTTGTTTTTATACATCTTTGTTTTTATACATCTCGTTTTATACATCAAATACAACAACACCAGTTAACAACAAGTAGCTTTTGGGGGAGCTACGATGGACTAGTCAGAGATCCCGAAAGGGTTAAATATCAAAAAAAAAATAAAGAAAAATAAAATAAAAAAAACCGGAAGATTCTGAATAAGAAATAACAAAAAAAAATAAAAATAAAATTTCAGATGATTCTAACTTCCACATTCGCGGTTCGAATCCGTGAAAAGAAAACGTGCCAGATAATTTTCGTGATTGTGGGGGATTGGCGGGCGGGTGGAGGGGGGGGCGTGTTTGGGAAGGGGTATCCAATCAAAATGACTACTGTTGCACCATTAAGTGACCTCTGACTATTCCTGAATTGTGCCTTACAAGACATACTTAGATTATACACGTATTACTCCGGTATAAGTTCTGTTGCCAAGTTGTATTTTACGCTACACGCGCACCAGGCAGCTGTTGTATGAATCACACAGTCATACAACCTACAGATATTCATACACACATGCAGAGAGTGAATATTTCTGTTTGCATCGCAGACAGTTAAGTGGAATTAAGTTGTGGGAATGTAAGTTTTACTAATGATTCACGGGAAAATAAGAAGCGTGTTATCTCTCTCTTGTGTGTATATATATATATACATATTTATATATATATATATATATATATATATATATGTATGTATGTATGTATGTATGTATTATGTATATACATATATATATATATATATATATATATATATATATATATATATATATATATATATATATATATAAACATACATAATCTTTGTGCGTAACGCAGTCTCCATGGGGACTTGAGACGAGTGCATGCTCCCGAGGGGTGGGACTTTTCATCGACCCTCTCTTATATTACTGCTACTTTCGACGGTATAGGTATATCAGGAATATAAACATGAACAAAAACAAATCAAGTTTTTTTATAAATTAGAAAAACCCAGGATGATAGTATCAATATATATATATATATATATATATATATATATATATATATATATATATATATATATATATATATATATATATATATATATATATATATATATATATATATATTTAAAATTTTAAAGTTTTTGGAATTGTGACTTAAATCAACGCATTTTTCATAAGATAAAAAATGGAGCATTCTGATTGGCGAGTGAAATTGTTGCCAGGCAAACCCAGATAAATGATTTCATACGTCTGACAACCTCGTATTATTGGAACGTCTCTCATTTCAAGCTAGTCAGTCAAAGTCTTTTTAAGAGAGTACCAATGAACGTAGTCTCTTTAAAATAAAAATAAAAATACTTAGAAAAAGGAAAAGATAATATTTCTAGCACCCTTCATCAAAATATTAATTTTACTAAATATAGTGACTCCCACTTAAGGCCAGATTTAAAACGAATGTATATTTGTTATCTACTATAAAAAAAAGAGATATTTCACTAAACGCTTCCAGTCTGCAGAACCTCTGACAATCAACATTTATTCATTTCAATTCTTGGATTATACATACCTCATGAGCACATACATAACGTATGCATTTCTGTACAAATACAGCCTTAGGTTATTCATGAACAAAAGAATATACAAGTGGTACTCTCATTTCCAAAAGTCTCCTATATCATTTTAGATCCTGCACGGAAACCAATAGCTAAGTATTCTAAGGTTACGTCTTTATATTTCTTTGGAATGTTTCCTTCAAGTATTGAATCTAAAATGGCATCTCTAAACATGATACTTTTCCTGTTAAGTGCGTATAAATCTTTGCGTATAATTCACGGTACTCACACGCATAAATAATTTTTTTTTATCTGCAAACGAACACACACATACACAATTATATTTATTTATAAATGGGCACAAAAATATATGTATACTCATAACAACCAGGAAATATCTGTTCTATTCGTCAGAGACACATTTTCTCACGTCTTCTTTCAAAGTCTAATCTACGTCTAAATTCTCTCTTCACATTTTTCTGTTCGTATTTCTAATAAGCGTCGACAAACATCTCTGGAATAATCCTCTCTTCACTTAAAACTAAACAAAGCTTCTACATTTACTTCTGAATCTCCTTTTCCAAAATTAAAACTGTGAGCAGCCAAACAATTCCCCACCCAAAACAACAGGCTGAATGAAATCACTTTAAATCATCAGCTCAGATGATTTCAGGCAGGTTTTTAGAATCATTATGATGAATTTTATTGATTTCATTCATGTTTTTACTCTCTCGCAGGCCCTTGAATGGACACTTTCTGTCTCAGAGACTAAAATAGTTTCCTGGAACCTTCAGGCAACCAGTAAGTCACCACTAGACCGATCTTAGCCTTCTATAAGCCTCAGCTTCTTCTTCTTCTTCTTCTTCTTCAGGAAACCAGAGCAACAGCCTGACGTCACTGCTGCTGGTCACCGAAGGACCCTCCCGTGAGGTTCGTCGTGATGAGGTCCTGCCTCCCTCCGGCGTCGTGGGATGCCACGGGGGAGTAGGATACTGGAGGCCCTTGGGTACGTTCCAGAGACATCCTATAGTCAGCCCTAGGATGGTAGGAATGCAGGTTAGCTGGGAGATGCTGACCGCCGTGGGAGGATGTGGACCTGTGGCTCCTGTTGCTGAAGCGGAGGTATCCTTCCAGGCGGTCCTTGGTTGACCTGGAATGCAGGTAAAGACAAAAAAATATCAGGTCATTTTAATGTTTATCTGTTCCTGCAATAATGGAGAGATTTGGAAGAAGACAGAATCTGAGAAGCACTGATAAAAAATATTTTGATTAAACTACACTTGGCAGAGAGAGAGAGAGAGAGAGAGAGAGAGAGAGAGAGAGAGAGAGAGAGAGAGAGAGAGAGAGAGAGATTTAAAAAAAAATGTCCAAAAAAGAGAATGGCAGGTCATTTTTATGTTTGCATTTGCTAAAATGAAAAGATTTGAGAGAAGGATGCGAACCACTATTAAAAAATGGATTGCTTGAATTACTTTTGAGAGAGAGAGAGAGAGAGAGAGAGAGAGAGAGAGAGAGAGAGAGAGAGAGAGAGAGAGATATCGATTTTTATAAAAGTACCCAAAGAAGAGAACAGAGCTTACACAAAGCTTGTCAGTTTGTCAGAATGGCTGAGTAACTCGATACGAGAGAGAGAGAGAGAGAGAGAGAGAGAGAGAGAGAGAGAGATGAATGGTTAAAAGAGCCAGCAGAAGACTAACAGAGCCAACACAGTTTGCGAGGGAGGGCTCAGCAACTCGAAACGAGAGAGGAAGAATAATTTGATAAAAGGGGGAAAGTTATCATCAGGTGTTTAGACAGCAAATAAGGGAGAACGTAGTGCTTTAAAGACAAGTGTTGAAAGTGTTATAAACGAAGAGCCGAGACAAAGACACTTCAGAGGAAGTGTGTTCTATGCGACAGAGGGCTGGATGGCAGAAACTCTTTCATGTGTCTGGTAATATTCTAAAATGATTTAAGGGAAATTCATCCTGGAATTATTAGGATGAGGATGAAAGTGAAAGTTAAAGTGAAAGTGGAAGTGATTAGCAGGATTTGTTTATATTACGGAGCTCCATTACAGATTTTCAGTATTAGGATAGACAGCTCACACACACGTATACATGGAGGTATAAAAGTATATGTATCTCACTTTGTGTGTGTGTGTGTATATACATATATATATACGTGGTGTGTGTGTGTGTGTTTGTGTACGCGTGTGAATTTGCGTGCACTGCAATCATAGAAATCTAATTTTCCTCGGAGAGAATCCTTCCAACGGAATTGCAAGATTGCTTCGGTAACTTCTCCTTCCTCCAAGCAACCAGATGAAAGGATGTTCTAAATCTATCTATCTATCTATCTATCTATCTGTCCATCTATCTTGCTATCTATCTATCTACCTGGCGTTTACAACAGAGGAAATTAAGACTGAATTGCCGGACAGGGGAAGAGAGAGAGAGAGAGAGAGAGAGAGAGAGAGAGAGAGAGAGACTCTTATGAATAATCTAGTCTCTCTCTCCCTGCAACCCCTCTCTCTCTCTCTCTCTCTCTCTCTCTCTCTCTCTCTCTCTCTCTCTCTCTCTCTGTGTGTGTGTGTGTGTATCCAGAATCTTTCACCTTTTATTTTAAAATAATTTTCTAGGCAAAACGTGCGCCTGAAAGAGAGAGAGAGAGAGAGGAGGATGAATGACTTAATCTCTTTCTCTTTTTCACTCTCCCTCTCACTTTCCATTTCAATCTGTCATTGCTAATATCCTCTTTAGAGAGAGAGAGAGAGAGAGAGAGAGAGAGAGAGAGAATTGATTTTCTATTTGTCTGTCTGTCTTGCCTTTCTCTCTCTTTGTTTGAAATACTTTTTTTTTATTTCCCAAGACAAAATGTACAAAGAAAAGAGAAAAATAATATTTTTCTTAATCTCCCTCCCATCCAGATTCTGAGAAAGAACGGAGGAGGAGGAGGAGGAGGAGGAGGAGGAGGAGGAGGAGGAGGAGGAGGAGGAGGAGGAGGAGGAGGAGGAGGAGGAGGAAGGAGGAGGACTCTTTTTTTAGTTCCCAAGATTGAATTAAAGAAAAGGAGTATCATTGGAGGGGAGGGGAGGAGGAGACAGGAGGAGGAGAGAGGGAGAAAGGGGAGAGACCTAATGGAGTAATAATCTGGTTGACTCTCTAGAGATGTGTGATAATAGAACTTTTCTTCTAATTATGCGTATCATTGCAATTGAATGCATATGTGCTCGGACAGAGAGAGAGAGAGAGAGAGAGAGAGAGAGAGGTGCACCTATGAATAATCTAGTCTCCCTTCCTCTCTCTCTCTCTCTCTCTCTCTCTCTCTCTCTCTCCTTTCAACTTTTATTACAAATAATTTTCTTGAGAAAACGTATGAGAGAGAGAGAGAGAGAGAGAGAGAGAGAGAGAGAGAGAAGCATCAAATGGTGTTGAACAAATTGACTGGATTGGCAATTTCTCGTTTATGATTGTGACAGCATATACATATATGTGTGTGTGTGTGTGTGTGTGTGTGTGTGCGCGCGCGCGCGTGTTCGCATGTGAGCGCGCAAACGTTCATGTGCGTACAGGCTGGCGTGCTGCATCTAAATCCGGAAAACTCCGACCTGGACGACAGACGTTGTCGTGGCTGATCTATCCACATCCTCACGTAAGCCTCGTGAGAGAGAGAGAGAGAGAGAGAGAGAGAGAGAGAGATACGAAGTCACATTATAGAAAGGTGTCTTCAGAAGGCAGAACCGCATTCTGGGCAAAAACTCGTTGACTCAGGAGTGTTGAGAAATGGGACCAGGAATCTCACCTAGGTCTCACCGCACCTCCGAATGAGTCCCAAATTGGCTGAAATTAGCCCCCAGGGAAGACCACCCTGCCCAGGGAGGCCCTTACTGAATATTGGAAGTCGGAGATGACACCACGGAGGAGGCTGAGTAATGAGTTGCAGAATGCGGGAAGTGATGGCAAATTTGGGGTTAATTCAAGATGTTGCTATGCAATGCTACAGAGATTTTTCTGATTTTTTTTATAAATTCATGGAATTAATTTAAAGCGAATGTTTCTTTTAATTGAAATATTTTATGTTTAACTGGTTAAAAAAAATTGTATTCTTCTTAAGTTCTGAATGTTTGTGTTATTAGATGCTGGTGGCCTAATGCCAGCATTTTCCTTGTTTGGTTAGGCAGAATCGAATTAAATACAGAAGTATGTTTATTGGAAAAGAGTAGTCTTATGTAACTGACTTTCAATTTTCGTAAATATGAAATGGAAAGGCGAATATAAACGTTATAAAATGATGAATCACAATCGAATCCAAAAGGCTAAATATTCAGCAATAATTTCATCCATAATGAAATTTTCAAGCGATTTCCAAAAATATCAATGGAGTTTTTCATTTGATTTCACAATACATAGAACCCGTCTTACGTCATTGGTAGACATCAAAGGAAAACACAAAGACTTCAGACACGAATAAATTAAATTAGTAAATCAAATATATTCATAAAAAAAATTAAAAGAAAATTCAATTTCCTTTTTGAGATTCCGGTGACGCCACGTGACGTCACGCAAATTTCCTCTCTCGAGATGCTGATGACGTCAGCTGATTTCATCCACAGGATGGAAAATAACACCGTGATATTTTGAAGTGGTGGGGTGGGGGATGGGGGAGGATGATTTAGGATGACGTATAGAAGGCGCTGGTGGTAGGGGGAGAGGATTGGATTAACTCCATTTCTTTCAATAGGATCACAAACATTTTTTTTAGTTATTTACCATATTTTTAATTAAGATTTTTATATACAATAACAAACGTCAATAGCTATATACATATATACAGTATATATATATATATATATATATATATATATGAATATATATATATATACATATATACATATATATATATATATATATATATATATATATATATATATATATATATATATATATATATATATATAATATAATTATAATCAAGAATTTACAATGACTTTCATGGTGAAAAAAGAATAGATGAATCAAGTTTTCCTGAACAAAGATATTCATTTACGAAAAATGAAGATAACTTAAAATCTCGACTAACTTTACTGTCATTCCGCTCTCATTAATTATACGTTTCCCAATTCAGAATTTGTCTCCCCACCCCTGGAAAAAAAACAAATACAGTACTTTAGCTTCGAAATGAGACCAAAAACAGTTTAATATCGTGAAAATTACAATACAGCCGACTTTCAAAAAAATTATCCCTTGAGCTCATAAGTCAGAACTGTTTTTACCTAGGACGGGTTTTGCAACGCTTCCCCCCCCACACCCCCAAAGAAATGAAAAAAAAACATTCTTTATAGTTTCTTGTAAATAAAATTCATATGAGCTTGTGTTGGATTTTCTCTCAAAATCCAACCTTCCTCGAATTTGTATTACAAGTCTTACGCAAAATTGAACCTGAGTGTCTGCTCGCGTTTAAGCGAACGAATATGTTTATCGAGGTCTTCCGCGTTTTCAGAGAGAGAGAGAGAGAGAGAGAGAGAGATAGAGAGGTTGGTTTGTCGTGTGGAGAGAGAGAGAGAGAGAGAGAGAGAGAGAGAGAGAGAGAGAGAGAGCGTCTTGTATAATAAAAGGCTGGTGAGAGAGAGAGAGAGAGAGAGAGAGAGAGAGAGAGAGAGAGAGAGAGAGAGAGGGAGAAAGTGTCTTGTATAATAAAAGACTGGTTTCGAGGAGAGAGAGAGAGAGAGAGAGAGAGAGAGAGAGAGAGAGAGAGAAAGTGTCTTGTGTAATAAGAGGCTGGTTGTCGTGTGGAGAGAGAGAGAGAGAGAGAGAGAGAGAGAGAGAGAGAGAGAGAGAGAGAGAGAGAGAGAGAGTCTTGATATAAGGCTGGTGAGAGAGAGAGAGACAGAGAGAGAGAGAGAGAGTCTTGTATATAAAAGGCTGAGTGAGAGAGAGTCTTGCATATAAAGAGGCTGGCTTTCGTGGAGAGAGAGAGAGAGAGAGAGAGAGAGAGAGAGAGAGAGAGAGAGAGAGAGAGAGAGAGAGAAAGTGTCTTGTGTAATAAGAGGCTGGTTATCGTATGAGAGAGAGAGAGAGAGAGAGAGAGAGAGAGAGAGAGAGAAGAAGAGAGAGTCTTGTATAATAAGAGGCTGGTTTTCGTAGAGAGAGAGAGAGAGAGAGAGAGAGAGAGAGAGAGAGAGAGAGAGAGAGAGAGAGAGAGAGAGAGCGGAAACGGCAAACTACATATAGGAAATGAGAAATTGAAAAACCTCAAGACACAGTTTTCTCAACCTCTGTTATCAGTTACAGGATTTCTTGAAATTTCTTCCACCTCCCCTTGCCTAAAAAAGGAATTGTGTTTATAAAGAAAAATTATAACTCTTTTATAAAATGCTTCCTTCAGAATTCATCCACACTCAGTTATGGGTGAAATAAAACTGACCAACGTGTAATTTTGTTTTCAAAGAGTTAAATAAAGACTCCAACCATAGCCTTCTGTGCGGAAGACTCTGCTATAATCTCCCATAATCTGGAAACCAGAGACGCTGGGGTCTCTCCAGCCTTTGTTTTCCAGGACTGGACGCCGATGATTGATTGGGGTCGGATCTGGAATCCTCTTTAGCCTGGAATAATGGTTTGTTTACCGTTCCAGAAACTGTAGGTCCATAGACTGAAGGAAAAGGAAGTTTAGGTATTTTCGCCGACATGAATAACGAAGAGGTTTCATGAATATATCAAATCATGATGACTGTGTGTCTATTCGCTTTTATTAAGGGGATTATTGCTGGTATTTTAGGATGAAAACATGAGTGCAGTTTACACAAACAAGTAAAAAATGGCCCGAAGTTTCTGTAGCGCAATCGAGTTTTCTGTACAGCCGCTACGGCGTATAATCAAGGCTGCCGAAAATGGATCTATTTTTCGGTGGTTCGGTATAACTGTATCGTTGCCAGAAGCACGATTATGGCTAAATTTAACCTTAAATAAAAAAAAAAAAATACTAAGGCCAGAAGGCTGCAATTTGGTATGTTTGATGACTGGAGGTTAGTTGATCAACATACCAATTTGCAGCCGTCTAGCCTCAGTAGTTTTTAAGATCTAAAGGTGGACAGAAAAAGTGCGGACGGACAGACAAAGCCGGCACAATAGTTTTCTTTACCAGAAAACTAAAAAGGTGAAAAAGGGATGTTTAAAGGCACTATATTGGTGCCTCTCCTGAAGACCTCGTTTAAGTTCGTAAGCAAGACTGGTTTTTGAAAACCCCCCCAAAAATACTTACCCGCCATCCTTATGGGCAAACGCCAATGGAATGGTCATCCCCATACCCCTTTCTAGCCCAGACCAGAAGAGAATAGTTAAAGGAAGGAGAGTTGAGCTTAGAAATATGCTCAGAACGGGCGCAGGTTTAAAAAAAAATCAGACGTCTGAGTGGAATATTTTTCGCCGATTTCTGAAAATTGACTGAGTGTCGTAACTTCGCCTTGGGATAAACAGCTCATTAGCAAGTCTTTAATGAGTGTCTTTTTCCTAAGCGAAAACAGAATTATGAGGTCGAGGGGAGGATTTTTAGGTGATTAATTGTAAGAAATCACCAGATGTAAAGGTCCTTTCTCTCTTTGTATATATATATATATATATATATATATATATATATATATATATATATATATATATATATATATATATATATATATATATATATATATATATATATATATATATATATATATATATATATATATATATATATATATATATATTTATATATAATAAATCACAAAAGTAAGCAAGTGATTTTATTTATTAGCTGAAGCCACTGGAAAGTTCAAAATGAAACGACAGAGTGCCAAGTATTCTCGTGTATTAAAATACATGAAAGTACTTGGCACATTGTTGTTTCATTTTGAACTTTCCCAGTGGCCTCAGCTAATATATATATATTGGCTTAAGACAGGCCATGCGATGAACTGGGATAAGTCAACGATAATCTACAAGGTCAACGACCATCGGAAAAGGAATGTGCTAGAGACTGTGTTTATTGAAGCTACGTCCACCATGTATGTTAATCTCCACCCTGGATTATCCCTCGATTCTTTGTCTCTGTCCTTTTTGTTTAAAGAACATGCTGCCCAGATTAACATACTGTAACCCGCCCCCCTTCTGTTTTTGTATATAAAGCTCATCAACTTCTTTTGTATTCAGTGTGAACTTGGAATAAGAATAAACTACAAAAGTACTTGTTCAAGTCCTGGTTTTCACTCTCACCTTCTGACGTGGATTTTATAATATATAATATCTACACATACATGCTGGAATATATATGTATATATATATATATATATATATATACACATATATATATATATATATATATATATATATATATATATATATATATATAATTACACCTGTAGCTTAATTAGAGGCAACCACAATTCATAAAAGTTACCAACCATATATTTATTCCCCACATGTTTAAAACATCAACAATGCAAGGTCGAAACGTTCAAGATGAAATTTAAATACAGCAAAGAAGACAAAATAAGTCGATTAAAATGGTTAGTTCATGTAGAGAGAATGGGAGAGCATTATGTCCGAAAGGTCGTCAATTTCGGAAGTTTTCAGGGGAGGGAAGAGAGGCTGACCTAGCAAAGGGGCTCCTGGGTAGAGAGGGGTAACATGGGCCACATAGCATGGACGAAATTTATGCATGCAACACATTCTGTATAGCAAGGAATATTTATGAGAAGGTTCGAATTGCTGACGAGATGGCGGTCAGGTGTGAGGGTACGAACTGACTGAAATGCTGTGGATTTTTTACTTTTCATTTTTCAATAGGAGTTTATCCAGCATAAACCATTTAAAGGAATAATAGTACGTGGGACTTAAATTTTTTTTGCAGTGAAGCCATTCTTTCCAAAAATGAGGGCTCTGGGATTTAAAATTTCTCAAAGTTTTTTTTAAGAGGGCTCATATCAGTTATTTTTAAAACAGAAATAATAAAATTTAAAGGGAGAACAGTCTATTTGCTTTCGTTTTGAATTATATCATTTTAAGAACCACAGAACAAACGAAAACTTAAAAAAGTTTTAAGAGGGTTTATATGATCTATTTTTTCATAAACTGGAAATGCAGCCAAATTTATAGGGAAAACAGCCTGTCTGTCTTTGTTTTCAGTTTTAAGAACCATAAAACAAACGAATTTAAATTTAGTTGCAGCAGCCAAAACATGGGACGTAAAAAGTTAGATGTAGCAGCCAAAACATGAGACGAAAAAAATATCTATCAACTTACTACATAAAATCAGGTATGAGCAAAATCAAGATAGGCTGCGCCACTCTCCACAGGGTAAAACTGACCGAGCACTTGGGTTTCTTTATTACCAAATTTCTCGTCCATTTGCCACCGGAAGTCAGGTGCTCTCCACAGACTGAGCAGGTGGCTGTGGCAAGGGGAGTGGTCTGTAAGCCTGTTACCTGAGAGAGAGAAAGAGAGACAGGGGAAAAATAAAAAAAAAGAGAGAAGCAAGTCTTACCATTATGAGCGAGTTAAGAAGGTTTAGAGAATTGTTAGTAGGTTGTCAGTGGTCGAATGATAAACACACATTCTGGTCGTTTGTCTTGAGTGGTTTAGAAAGAAGCCACTGCAGAAGGCAAGTTTGTGTGAATAAATATAAAAAAACATGGGGTTTTGACATTCATTAAGGTCCTCTTTTCAGCTGAAGAGGACTTTATGATAAGGACAATAAAGTTTTATCTGAATAAGGTCCTTTTAAAAACAAAAGATTTATCTAATAAATAAAAATAGCAGGAGTTTATTGAACTCCATTAAGGTCCTTTTCATCTGAAGATGACCTTAGGTAAGGTCGAAAGCTCCTGTTTTCAATCAAGTTTTATCTGAATAAATATAAAAATATGGAGTTACTGACCTTCACTAAGGTCCTTTTAAGCTGAAGAGGACCTTGAGTAAGGTCGAAAGCTCCTATATTTAATAAAGTTTTATCTGAATCAATACAGAAAAGGAGCATTTGACATTCACTAAGGTCCTTTCCAGCTGAAGAGAACCTTAGTGTAGGTCGAAAACCTTTGTTTTTGATAAAGTTTTATCTAAATCTACACAGAAGAGGAGCATTTGACCTTCAGGTCCCTTTTGCAACTGAAGGTCGAAGCTCTTTCATAAACCTGGTTTTCTCCAGTTGATTTTCTCTGAAGCATTGTCAGTGGGTCTGTAGCTTGTATCTCTCACTATCTGAGTAAATCTCTTCTGAAAATCGAAGCAAGTGAGCACTTCAGGAATTTTAAAATATTGCCGTTGTTACTCCTTTTAGCCAGTTGATGGTGTTACTAAATAATTTTCAGGAACTGGTTACAGCTAAAAAATTATTTCATGTAGTGTCCTCACCTCTGAAATCCTGCTTTGTAAACTGCTGTTTTGTTTTCTGATTATATTCCAAGGTGAGCAGCTGGGTTGCAGAACTGCACTGTTTATAAAAAAATTATTAACACCTGCAAAACCATCTGTATCTGCAACTTCGCATGGGCGTCTTACAAGGTGTGTAGCCGAGTTTCAGAAATGTACTGTTTATCAAACAATTCTTAAAATCTGGAAATCTTTGAATTTCTACTTCTCATGGTCATACCACAAGGTGAGTAGCTGAGTTCCAGAACTTTCCTTTGATCAGACAATTCTTAAAACCTGGAAATCTGAATTTCTACTTCTCATGGTCATATCACAAGGTGCGTAGCTGTAGCTGAGTTCCAGAACTGTATTGCTGATCAGACAATTCTTAAATACCTGCAAATCTCTGCATCTCCACTTCGCATGGGCATATCACAAGGTGTGTAGCTGACATCCAGAACTGTACTGTTTATCAAACAATTCATAAAATCTGCAAATTTTTGCATCTCCACATCACTACCCCCTTCCCGTTTCTCGATCCGGATGCCTTTATGGTACAGAACGCGTCTCAAGTTTCGTTTTGAGAGGTTCCTGAGGGAGACCTCATAGCACAACGGATCGATGGAGAGGACAGAGGCTTCCCCGAGGCAAATCCTCCGAGGACCAGCAGAGTAAAGGACAGAATGCATGAGTTTCGAAAATGTTATCAAAGAGATGATGTTCATCGTCAAGGGGAAATAATTATTGAGGCTGGGTGAGTAAAAAAAAAAAAAAAAGAATAAAGGGACTTTGATCTTCGAGATCACAGCCAAACCAGATCACGTGGAATATGAAAAGGATGAGATGAGAGTGAGTGAAAAAAGGAGAGTTTTGCGAACAAGGTGCAATGAGGAAACATGAAGAATTAATTAGAGAAGTGGACGAAGATGAGATGAAAAAATGAATGGAGCAAATAAATATTTATGATAAATTTATACAAAGACTTATGAAGTCTGCGGTGAAAAAGAGGTAAGGCAAATGTTAGAAGGAGATCTACAGGGCAGAAGAAGAAGAAGAAGAAGAAGAAGAAGAAGAAGAAGAAGAAGGAGAGGAAGAAGAAGAAGTAGAAGAAGAGACGTAAGGAGGGTGTTTGTATGCCTCAAGGGACAAGAATGGGACATACAAGGTATACATTGAAGGATATACAGATATACAGCATGTATATCTGTAAACATACTGTATACAAGCCCTGGCTAATATCACTGTATAAAGGAAACATGTATACATATGTGTACATACGTACTTGTGCGTAACATACATTAAACAATAATAATTCAATATAACTACTTGTACGTGTAGTTTCTGAAATATGTATTATCGCATACATATTGATATACGCTTACTTACAAGCACATTATGTATGTGTGTTTGCATACACTCATATATGTATATATATACAGTACATGTATACATACACAAAACGACACACCTCCAACAGATCAATAGCTACACAATAACACTCGAACTGACAAGGAAAGAGAAACGTTGCTTAGGGTCTTAAATTTTACATCAGACCTCCAGTTCCCCAGTGACATTCTCGACAAAACCCGACTCTCCAGCGACTCCTGATCTATACATTTTTCATTGTTTCTCCAGGAAAACTAAAAGGTATATATATATATATATATATATATATATATATTCAATATATATATATATATATAAATATATATTATATAATTCCAAGGACACTGGAAAACTTATTAATCAGAATTACAGAAGAATGTTGTACTTACTTTGCCCCATAAAACAAGGACTCATGCTGTTCGGAAAATTATGACTCGTGCACTTACGTTTATGGACAGGAATCTGAGAGATACCAGAGCAGAAAGCTTCCTTTGCCTGCTAGTAGACAGGCTTCCTTTCTTTCACTGTAGATGGGCTTCCTTTATCTAAAAAGTAGATAGACTTCCTTTATCTCAAAGTAGACAGGCTTCCTTTATTTCATTGTAGATGGGCTTCCTTTATCTAAGAAGTAGACAGGCTTCCTTTATCCCAAAGTAGACAGGCTTCCTTTATCCCAAAGTAGACAGGCTTCCTTTATCCCAAAGTAGACAGGCTTCCTTTATTTCACTGTAGATGGGCTTCCTTTATCTAAGAAGTAGACAGGCTTCCTTTATCTCAAAGTAGACAGGCTTCCTTTATTTCACTGTAGATGGGCTTCCTTTATCTAAGAAGTAGACAGGCTTCCTTTATCTCACTGTAGGTGGGCTTCCTTTATCTAAGAAGTAGATAGACTTCCCTTATCTCGTAGTAGACATGCGTTCTTTATCTTATAGTAAACAGGCTGTCATCATCTAAAAGTAGACGGGATTCCTTTATCTCAAAGTAGACAGACTTCTGTTATCTCAAAGTAGACGGGTTCCTTTATCTCACCGGTGACGGGCTTCATTCATTTCATAACAAAGGTGCGTCCTTTACCTAAAAGTAGACAGGCTTCCTTCATCACGTAGTAGACAAGGTTCCTCAATCTCAAAGTAGACAGGCTTCCTCTATCTCAAAGTAGACAAGCTTTCCTCTATCTCAAAGTAGACAAGCTTCCTCTATCTCAAAGTAGACAGGCTTCCTCTATCTCCAAGTAGACAGGCTTCCTCTATATCCAAGTAGACAAGCTTCCTCTATCTCAAAGTAGACAGGCTTCTTCTATATCCAAGTAGACAGGCTTCCTCTATCGCCAAGTAGGCAAGCTCCCTCTGTCTCCAAGTAGACAGGCTTCCTCTATCTCCAAGTAGATGGAGTTCTTTATCTCGTAGTAACCAGGCTTCCTTTCTATTAAAGTAGACAGGTATCCTATGTTTCAAAGTAGGCAGGCTTCCTTTACATCATAGCTGACGAGCTTCCTATATCTCAGAGTAGACAAGCTTCCTCTATCTAACAATAGAAAGTCGTCCTTTATCTCAAAATAGACGGGTTCCTTTATCTCAAAGTAGACGTGCTCCCTTTATCTCATAGCAAAGGAACTTCCCATATCTTAAAGCGAAGGGATTCCCTTTACTTCAGAGCAAAGGGGACTTCCTTGATCTCATAGTAACTGCTTCCTTCTTGTATGGAGGAAAGAGCTTTCACTATCTCGCAGCAAATGGGCTTCCTTTATCTCGTAGAAGACGGTCTTCTTTTATCTCCAAGATTCCCAGAGGCTTCATTCGAAATCTTTTTTAAGTTTATTTATTGAACAAGATGAGACTGTGTCTGGAACGAAGATGTAATCTTGAATACTGGACTATTCCATGGAATCTGAACTGGAAACAAGACTTTTAAATCAGCATAAAACATCGATAATTAATCTTACCTGCCAAGAACTTCAATACTGCGCAAAAGACACCGAGAGAAACAATACAAGGATATGAAACATATCGCATATTTTTCATATTTCTGTATTGTTTCTCTCGGTGAGATAAGCCACGCCGGACCACACTAGAATGAATCACCGAGAGAAACAATACAAAATTATGAAAAATATAAGACGTTTTTAATATTTTGTTATTGTTTCTCTCGGTGGGATAAGCTACACCAAACGACACCAATAGAAAGCGCATTCAGAAGCGCGTTCAGAGGGAGTTCATGAAGGCGTGAAAGCGCCCGTAACAGAAATCGCATCTGGGGAATATTTCCACCGCGATGTCTCTTTGAGAGAGGGAACCAACGAATGTAAATAAGCCCCCGTGGACAGGTGAATCTCTAAGCCTCCTCCTCCTCCTCCCCCTCCTCCTCCTCCTCCTTCTTCTTCTTCTTTCTTCTTCTTCTTCTTCTTCTTCTTCTTCTTCTTCTTCTTCTCTCAAACCGGGAAAGGTATTTCTGGTTGCTGCTGATTTTGGTGGCAGGGAGAGGAAGTATTTTGCCCCTGAGTTTTTTCTTTTCTGAAAAATCTTTCTTCAGATAAGAGAGAGAGAGAGAGAGAGAGAGAGAGAGAGAGAGAGAGAGAGAGAGAGGAGAGAGAGAAACTAAAGTAAACATAAACCTTGGGAAATAACTATAATTAAAACGTAATAACACCAAAAGAGAGAGAGAGAGAGAGAGAGAGAGAGAGAGAGAGAGAGAGAGAGAGAGAAGTGGATAAACAGAGAAACTAAAAGTAAACATAAACCTTGGGAAAGCCAACTATAATTAAAACGTAATAACACCAAAAGAGAGAGAGAGAGAGAGAGAGAGAGAGAGAGAGAGAGAGAGAGAGAGAGAGAGAGAGAGAGAAGTGGATAAACAGAGAAACTAAGTAAACATAAACCTTGGGAAAGCCAACTATAATTAAAACGTAATAACACCAAAAGAGAGAGAGAGAGAGAGAGAGAGAGAGAGAGAGAGAGAAAGTGAATAAACAGAGAAACTAAAAGTAAACAAAAACCTTGGGAAAGTCAACTATGAATACAACGAGGTGAAACCAAAGAAGAGAATTGAAGTTGCTCTCTCTCTCTCTCTCTCTCTCTCTCCTTCGGCCACTTACCTGGACATCCTCCAGGAAGCGAAGAGGGCGGGCGTGGACACTGTGGGGAAAAAAGCCACCCACACGAAAGTGATGAAGGTGATGTCGAAGTGGCCTGAATTGTCGTATGTCTCCAAGACCATGTTTTTCACCAGCCTGGGAAAAAAGGGAAAAAAAAGGGAAGAAAGGGATATAATTATACATGTAACGGAAAGTAAATAAATTTATGTATGAAGAGAATCGATAATTTATCATTTATTTTCAGTCGTGGGAAAAAAGTGAAGAGGGGAGGAAGGAAAAAACGGAAAATAGGGAAGAAAGCCATTATTATATATATATATATATATATATATATATATATATATATATATATATATATATATATATATATATATATATATATATATATATACTCTATATATGCATAGCCAATATTTATATTATATAGACTCACTCTTCAAATGGAAAAATCCACCATAATACAGTAATTGAACTGATGATAATAACTAAATAAATCTTGTAAGAACGAGTCGAATATTAATATCCTTAATAATATTAATACCCTTAATTACCGGCAGTTCTCCCAACGAGATGAATATCATTTTGCCTCAAAGTAAACGAAAAAAAAACTTCATAAATAATTCCATTCCTATTCTTGCAACGTCAGTTGCATTGTGACAATGTGTTTAGATTCACTGCATATGGATTTTAAGGTTTGTAGTTGTGTCTGTTTGTTGAAATATACGTTTTGTTCAATGCTCGCTTACTCAGAGTATTACTGGATGTTACTGTAGTATGCGTCATATTTCTGATTGATTATACTGGATTATATTACTGAGAATATACTTCATATCTTCTGATTAATTACATTTGATTAAATCCTCTTGGTATAAGTTTCCGAACTATTCATATTACTTAATAACAATAATCCCTTGTAATCCAGGAGTAATTACTTCGAAGACTGAGTGAAAACATGATAAATTACATCTTAATTACGTACATCAAATTCTGAAAGGATTGAATTCATTGTCAGTGGCATTAGAAAGATTGTGATGAATGACAGTACGCTTCAGTCCCACGTAAATAGCAACAATCGTTCCCTAATGACAATCATCGACCCTCTGGCACCCGTCACAGACATCCCAACGACCCCTCGCCGGAGAGCTCGTTTTTGCCAATCGCCGGAGCCCAATTAGTTATCGTGCCGTTAATGATTATCTCAATGAATGGAATTCGCTCGCATGGCAATTAAGATTATCCAGGTGGTTAATTGCGCACGGTAAATGGAAGGATGTCGAAATTAACCTCCCACCTGGTTGCAGGATGGAACTGATAATGAGTATTTTTATGGGACGGGCTATTTACCAAATGGTCTGCTTAGTTATTAATATACAGCCTGCAATCAACTTCCATTTTCTTTCTCGTCTGAAAGGCGGGTTGGTTATTACGAGAAAAAATTGACTTTCAGCCATTCACTGCTTCCCCGAATTGCATGAGCTGATGTGCATGTGTTCATGCATTAATTAAGCAATGATCTGTTGCAGAGGACGAATAATATTGCTTGTTTCAGCGGTTAAAAACTGGCTTGATTTTGTTTTCGAACTGAAATACACGCAGGATGTGAGCTGCGCATGCGTGCTTTCTGGATCAGTTCTTCTTCTTTCTTTTGGAAAGTATAAACTGGCTTAATTTTTTATGACTTGAAATACTCGCAGGCTACGAGCTGCGCATGCGTGCTTTCTGAATCAGTTCTTCTTCTTTTTTTGAAAGGTATAAACTGCTTAATTCTGTTTGCAAACTGAAACACACGCAGGCTACGGGCTGCGCATGCGTGCTTTCTAAATCAGTTCTTCTTCTTTCTTTTGAAAAGTATAAACTGGCTTAATTCTCTTTACGAACTGATATACAGGCAGGATTTGAGCAGCGCATGCGTGCTTTCTGAATCAGTTCTTCTTCTTTCTCTGGAAAATATAAACTGACTCGATTCTGTTTACAAATTGAAATACCCGCAGGCTACGAGCTGCGCATGCGTGGTTTCTGAATCAGTTCTTCTTCTTCATGAAATAAGTGACACGTGAAGACGACACATCAAAGGAAACAGAGTCTCTAGCAAGACTATGGACGTTCTCCCACCTCCCTCTTTAAAAATGCGAATAATGATAATTGGTTGTTTGTGATGAGGTCCGATCGCCGAAGTTCCGAAGGGAAGAAGCAATTGGGGTTCGGGCAAAATAATGTTGCTTCTGTTGCTGATACGCTGCCGAGTTCCCTCGCAGGGAAAGGAACAGGGAACATCTGGGGAAACATTATGATTTCCCTCGCAGCTTCCGACGGGGAGTCTCGCTCTCATAGCTTGGTTAATTTTCTATAATGTTTACTCTCTTTAGTTCTCTTATTCTCAATTTTCTATAATATTAACCACATTTAGCTCTCATATTCTCATTCTTTTGTAATATCTACCCCATTTAGTTCTCATATTCTCAATTTTCTATAATATCGACCCCATTTAATTCTCATATTCTCAATTTTCTATAACATATACTTTATCTGGTTCTCATATTCTCACTTTTCTATAATATCTACTTGTCTAGTTCTCATATTCTCAGAAATGTCTCCTAAGGGATCTGCCATTCCATCCGTGACCGGAGAATCAATTTAAAATTGATCTGTTATTGAGAGAACAGCTTTTATTGCACATACTTCACTGCTGTTGTTACGGAAAAATCAAATAAGAGACGATTATTGGAACTGCAAGTGTTGGAACGAGGATATTAAATATTTTCATTGCGTAAAATGATAAATAAAAGAGTGAATAACTAACGCATCGGTAAATAAAAGCGATTCGCTTCCGGCTTTTGTTTTTTCCAACGCATGTGACCTTCCTTTTTAATTGCTTTTTTTTTTATTGCGTAGGATGATGGATAAAAGAGTAAGTATTTTATTAACAGTAAATAAAAGCGATTGTTTCCTTTTGTTTTTTTTCGACTTTTTTTTTTTGTTTTTTTATTTTGTAGGATGATAGATAAAAGATTAAATAACTATACGCATCAGTAAATAAAAGCGATTCGCATCCTGCTTTTATTTTTACGATTTTGACCTTTTTTTTTTTAACGACGTACACGTGGCGATTCGCATCCTACTTTTTTTTTTTTTACGACGAACGTGGCCTTTGTTTTTATTTTTTATTGCGTAGGATGATAAATAAAAAAGTAAATGATTTAGTAACGTTAAATAAAAGCCATCCGCTTCCTGCTTTCGTTTTCACGAGACATATGACCTTCCTATATTTTTTTTTGCTTTTTTTATCGCGTAGGATGATAAGTAAAAGAGTGAAAAACAGACTTATCAATAAATAAAAGTCATTCACTACTTGCTTTTGTTTTCCTTCCCGTCGGCCTCTGCACTTATAAAAGCTAAGACAACTACGAATACCAAACTCTATACTATTTTCCTTCAGCCATGACCTAGAAAAGGTCATCGATTTCTCCCTCCCCCGTCGGCCTCTGTACGAATACGCGCGCACGAACACAAACATTACATTACTCAACTAATCCGTGCAACCTTCATACATTACGAAGTCTGATACTTGAGTCGTCACCATCATTATCATCATCATCATCATTATATATTTCTCTTTCTGATCGAAGCCGAGTTATTTCGGGCTGAAGCTTCGAAACTGTTGCGTGGGTTTTGGTACTTAGGAGGTAGAGGAAGAGGAGGAAGAGGAAGGAGGAACTGGAGGAAGAGTAAGGAGGAGGAATAGGAAGAGGAGGAAGAAGGAGAAAAGAGGAAGAAGAGAAGGAAGCGGAAGGAAGAGCAAGAGGAAGAGGAAGAAGAAGAAGAGGGAGGAGGAAGCGGAAGGAGGAGGAGGAAGAGGAAGAGAAATGAGGAGGAAGAGGAAGAGAAATGAGGAGGAAAGGAAGAAGAGGAGGATAGGGAAGGAGGAGGAGGAAGAGGAAGAGGAAGAGAAATGAGGAGGAAGAGGGATAGGAAAAGGAAGAGGAAGAGGAGGAGAAGGAGGAGGAAGAGGAAGGAGGAATGGGAAGAGGAAGAGGAAGAGGAAGAGGAAGAGGAGGAAGAGGAGGAGGAGGAAGGAGGAATGGGAGGAATGGGAGGAAGAGAAATGAGGAGGAAGAGGGAGAGGAAAAGGAAGAGGAAGAGGAGGAGAAAGAGGAAGGAGGAATCGGAGGAGGAGGAAGAGGAAGAGGAAGATGGAGGAAGAGGAATATGAAGATGAGGTAGAGGAAGAATAGGAAGGTAGAGGTTTAAGAGGTTTTTGAAGCAGTTTTTCACAGGATTCTTTATAGACGTTTTTTTTGGTTTTTGACAGTGGTTTTTGATATCGGTTTTTTATAGCGGTTTTTGACAGTTGTTTTTTATAGCGGTTTTTGATAGCGGTTTTTGACAGTGGTTTTTCATAGCGGTTTTTGATAGTGGTTTTTTATAGCTGTTTTTGATAGCGGTTTTTGACAGTGGTTTTTTATAGCGGTTTTTGACAGTGGTTTTTTTATAGCGGTTTTTGATAGCGGTTTTTGATAGTGGTTTTTGATAGTGGTTTTTTATAGCTGTTTTTTATAGTGGTTTTTTATAGCGGTTTTTGACAGTGGTTTTTTATAGCGGTTTTTGATAGCGGTTTTTGACAGTGGTTTTTTATAGCGGTTTTTGATAGCGGTTTTTGATAGTGGTTTTTTATAGCTGTTTTTGATAGCGGTTTTTGACAGTGGTTTTTTATAGCGGCTTTTGATAGCAGTTTTTGACAGTGGTTTTTTTATAGTGGGTTTTGATAGCGGTTTTTGACGGTGGTATTTGATGACGGGTTTTGATACCTTTATTGGACAACGGTTTTCGACAGCGGTTTTTGATAACGATTTTGGATACCTTTATTGGAAAACGGTTTATGAAAGCGATTTTTTATAACGGGGTGTTTTTGACAGTGGATTTGATAATGGATTTTTTTTATTTGATAGCGGTTTTTGATAGCGGTGGCGTGGTAGCCTTCCCTTGCGTCACATCGCCTTGAATGAGGCGTTGGTGTAAATTTTAGATAGCTCTGTTCAGTGTGAGACCAGTCGGTGCTATCATTGGTCGTCTGTTGTCTGTGCGCTTGAGAGAGAGAGACTGAGAGAGAGAGAGAGAGAGAGGGAGAGAGAGAGATACAATCATTACCTCTTCATAACGTAATGTGGTTATTCAGTTTATTTTAAGTCAGCATTTCATTTTAAGAGAGAGAGAGAGAGAGAGAGAGAGAGAGAGAGAGAGAGAGAGAGTGAGAGAGAGAGATGCAATCATTAACTCTTCATAATGTAATGTGGTTAAGTATATCAGTTTCATTTTAAGTCGTAAGCATTGAATGTAGAAGAGAGAGAGAGAGAGAGAGAGAATCATAACCTCTTCATAATGTAATGTGGCTAAGTATATCAGTTTCATTTTTAAGTCGTAAGCATTGAAGAGAGAGAGAGAGAGAGAGAGAGAGAGAGAGAGAGAGAGAGAGAGAGAGAGAGAGAGATACAATCATTACCTCTTCATAATGTAATGTGGTTAAGTATATCAGTTTCATTTTAAATCGTAAGCATTGAATGTAGAAGAGAGAGAGAGAGAGAGAGAGAGAGAGAGAGAGAGAGAGAGAGAGAGTAGAGAGAGTACAATTTTAAATCATAACATTAATGTGTAGAAGAAGAAGAGAATTTTAAGAAGAAGCACTGAAGAGAGAGAAGAGAGAGAGAGAGAGAGAGAGAAGAATCATAACCTCTTCATAATGTAATGTGGCTAACATATCAGTTTCATTTTAAGTCGTAGTGAGTGAAGGTAGAGAAGAGAGAGAGAGAGAGAGAGAGAGAGAGAGAGAGAGAGAGAGAGAGAGAGGCTATCATTACCCCTATATTATGGGCAAGACTTAATATATCAATAGCGAGATGATGTTATCGTAATACCCGGTAAACAGTAGACAGTGCCATCAACGACCAAGCTCTTGTCTGTCTGTATATAAAACAGACAGATTGAGACACAGGCAGGCATAGAGACAGACAGACAGAATAATACACTGACAATACAGAGGCTATCAATACCTGTACTGCTGTAACTGAACTGTGAGAAAATTATGTGAATCTTTAGATTTTAATTTATTATTATTATTATTATTATTATTATTATTATTATTATTATTATTATTATTATTCAGGATAGATGCATCATTCGAGTTCATTTGATACTGAGTCTTCTCAATTTCCCTAATAATTCTTTTCTCTTCTAGGTTGATGTTGGAAAATAATTAGCCAAAGTTCATAATCTGGTAAAGAGAAATACATTAGTAACTTATATTTATATATATATATATATATATATATATATATATATATATATATATATATATATATATATATATATATATATATATATATATATATATATATATATATATATATATATATATATATATATATATATATATATATATATAATGTTGAAGTATATTGTAAGGCAAACATACCCGTGTATATAAATTCAAAGAAATTGTTGAAGAAACAATAACTAACTAATACCTTCGTCCCCCATCCCAGAGCGACAGCTTGGCAACTCACCCTCCTCACTTGAAAGTAAAGATCGGCTCTATTCATTCCCCTCGGCAATTACAAAGGCCCCGATCGCATTGCCTCACCCTCCCTTAATCGCATGCCATCCGTTTACCCATTTACCCATCCGTCGGTACTTCCCCTCCGGCGTGTTTGCAAAGGACTGAATTTGGGCCATTATTCATTTCGACTGTGATTTGCAAATAGGTAAACGAGGTATTCAGGTATTCAGCCGGGTTTGTTGATGAATGAAATCTCTGAGGGACCCAAGATATCCCCTTTCAGTTAGATTGTTTACTTTTTTCTTTATTCTGTATGAGTCTCAGACAAATTGGGTCTTAACCTTTACCTTGTTCCAGTAGTGGGGTAGCGCCGTCAGCGCACCTCGCGTGGTGCACTGTAGGCATTACGTGAGGTTCTTTGCGGCGTTCCTTCGGCCCCTAGCTGCAACCCCTTTCATTCCTGTTTACTCTGTCTTCGCTTATATTCTCTTACTTCCATCTTACTTTCCTCAACCCTCTCCCATCAATTGTTACATACTTTAACTGCCAGGTTTTCCTCCCGTTACACCTTTCAAACCTTTCTAGTCTCGAATTCCTTTCAGAGCCAAATGACCTCATCACAGGTCGAAGAACTTGAAAGGCCTCTGACCTAAAATTCTATATTTTGATTCCAACTTCGTCTTGAGTTTCAAAGTCCAACGTCTTTCTCTTTCGATTAGTCTCTCCCGTTGCTCGTTTGTGCCAACGACTAGGAGACTCCAGACCTGTTCGGCTTTAATCTTTAAGCCGTCGTTTCATTCAGCCGAGGGAAATGAGAGTTCTTCCCACTCAGGCAAGGGCGAGACCATTATCCATCTATAAATACTACCTGGACTCGGGTAATTGTCAGACAAGTCAGCTCCGTATGATATATTTTTTTCCCTCTATCCCTTGCGCTTTCTGTCTTTCATTTGTCTTTCATTTTTTATGCGCTTCTTCCACTAGAGCTGAGCCGCTGTTTCAGTCATTGTCGGTTTTACTATTCTGGTCCGTGTTTTTTTTATTTATCCCTTTTGTGTTTATCTATTCTGGTCCGTAATTGTTGTTTTATCATTCCTTTTTGTTGTTATTTATCCTCATCATCATTTTATCACATCTATTTTGCATTAAATTCAGAGGAATGCAACTGGTCATTCATAAACCACAAACAGCAAAATTGCGCAATGCAGGTGTATTAAAAAATAAACAAGTCTTTTCAAGGTGGTATGATGACGTGGAGAGAATGAAATTAAGTCAGGTCTGTGAAAATGTCCTGGGATCCAGGAACATTAATCTAATAAGAAGGGTCTGAATTTTGCTCAAGAACTGTTTGACCTATAAGTCCTAAATATCCACGAAATTAGATCAATAGAATATATAAGTAATTGGTGTTTTTTTCTTTTTAAAAAAGCTTATTGGTATAAAATACCTCAAAATACATCGATGGTTATAATTTATAACTTTTTCTCATGTTCATATTGACAAATACAAGCTATTTTTCAATGTTGATTTTAACAAATATTTAAAGGTTATTTTCTTATGTTAATACATAGAAATGAAAGTGATTTTCATGTTTACCCTAAAAAATAATAGTTATTTTTATGTTTATAGTAAGAAATAAAAGTGATTTTCTTATGTTTATATTAACAAATGAAAGTTATTTCCTTATGTTCAAATTAAAAGAAATTTCTTTCTCATGTTTATTTTATAAATTAAAAGTTATCTTCTCATGTTTCCATTGAGAAAAAGAAGTTATTATCTTATGTTTACATTAATAGATAAAAGTTATTTTCTTATGTTTATATTAAAAATAGGTTATTTTCCAATGTTTACATTAACAAATAAAAGTTATTTTCTAATGCTTACATTAGCAAATAAAAGCTACTTCCTTATGCCTATGTTAAAAATAAGTTAATTGTTAATGTTTGTTAAATAAAAGTGATTTTCTGACGTTCATATCAACAAAAAAAGTTATATTTGTATGAAAAAAATATTTTATCATGCTCATATTAAAAATGAAAGTTATTTCCTTATGCCTACATCAACAAATAAAAGTTATTTTCTTGTGCTTATTTTAAAAATAAAAGTTATTTTCTCATGCTTACATTATCAAATAAAAGTTATTTTCTTATGCTTATATAAAAAAATAAAAGTTATATTTTTA
Organism: Macrobrachium rosenbergii; assembly: GCF_040412425.1. Taxonomy (NCBI): domain Eukaryota; kingdom Metazoa; phylum Arthropoda; class Malacostraca; order Decapoda; family Palaemonidae; genus Macrobrachium; species Macrobrachium rosenbergii. The sequence goes on along the minus strand of NC_089747.1, from coordinate 2,617,956 downwards.
TGCTTATATAAATAATAAAAGTTATTTTCTTATGCTTATATAAAAATTAAAAGCTATGTTCTCATTCTTACATTATCAAATAAAAGTTAATTTCTTATAGTTATACATAAAAAGTAAAAGGTATTTTCTCATGCTTACATTATAAAATAAAAGTGATTTTCTTATGCTTATATATAAAAAATAAGTGATTTTCTTATGCTTATATATAAAAAATAAAAGTGATTTTCTCATGCTTACATTATCAAATAAAAGTTACTTCCTTATGCCTACATCAACAAATAAAAATTATTTTCTTATGCTTATATGAAAATAAATTTATTTTCTTATAGTTATACATAAAAAGTAAAAGTTATTTTCTCATAGTTACATTACCAAATAAAAGTGAGTTTCTTATGCTTATATATAAAAAAATAAAAGTGATTTTCTTATGCTTATACATAAAAAAATAAAAGTGATTTTCTTATGCTTATATATATAAAAAATATAACATTACATTACCAAATAAAAGTTACTTCCTTATGCCTACATCAGCAAATAAAAGTGATTTTCTTATGCTTATATATAAAAAATAAAAGTTATTTTCTTATGCCTACACCAGCAAATAAAAGCTACGTCACCCCATTACCTGAGGATCATGAGAGGGCACAAGCACAGGGCCACGGCAGCCGTCATGGTGACGATGTACTTCTGATTCCTCTTCTCCTTCGTCAGGTCTATCTGCGACCCCTCGATCTGGTGCCCCACGGGGGTCTCCGTGCCCCCCGTCGTCCTGGTGGAGGAGGGCGTGAGGAAGGAAGGCAGTTGGTTGGTGTCGTGGAGAAGGTATTCTTCACGCCCATCAACTTCGCTCAGAATGGCGCTGTTTTGGAAGGGCGTGGGTGGTTGAATGACGACCAGGTACTGCATTTAAATTATATATATATATATATATATATATATATATATATATATATATATATATATATATATATATATATATATATATATATATTTAGAGAGAGAGAGAGAGAGAGATATAGAGAGAGAGAGAGAGAGATATATATAGATAGATATTTTATAATAAATTAAATCCCTTTGGTGTATTAAGCAAATGAATGGCGGGCCAAATTTAGAAATGGCACGCCCCGCCCTCCTCCCCCCTTACCCAAAAGTCCTGGACATATGGGAACGATAAAAATCTCCCAATTTATCAGCTGATAAAAAAATAAAAATTATAAATTATTGATAAATCAGTAAAACCATCAGACCCTAAATAAAAAAAAATAGCCAACTTTCAGCTAATCTCGCCAAACAGTTCACAGCGAAACAAAAAAACACAAAAAACGCAAACGACCTCCCATCTACCTGTTATCCTGGTACATGGTAGACCTCGAGGACCCGTCGTTGTCCTGGGAAACGGTCCTGGAAGCTCGTCCGTTGTCCTGAAGGGTATAAATGTCCTGCTGGGATTCCGGGTCCCTCGAGTCCAGCGTTGATAGGTTCCCCGGAGTCTCTTGGCTCTTGATTTCGCTACTTATGCGAATGTGGAAGAAAGCCGCCAGTGCCAGGGGGAACACGTACCTGGGAAGCAGGTGGATACAGGTGTTTGGGTGGACAGGTGTGTAATCATTTAAGATATAGGTGTTTGGCTGGACAGGTGTAATCAGTTAAGATACCAGGTGTTTGGGAAGCAGGTAGATAACTGGTGTTAAGATAACAGGTGTTAAGAAACAGGACAGGTGTGTAATCATTTAAGATACAGGTGTTTGGCTGGACAGGTGTAATCAGTTAAGATATAGGTGTTTTGCTTTGGGAAGCAGGTGGATACAGGTGTTTGGCTGAACAGGTGTAATTAGTTAAGATAAAAGGTCTCTTGGGAAGCAGGTGGATACAGGTGTTTGGTTGAACAAGTGTGTAATCAGTTAAGATACAGGTGTTTGGCTGAACAAGTGTAATCAGTTAAGATAAAGGTCTTGCTTGTGAGGGAATTAGATATATACAGCTGTGTTTGTGGAAATTGATAACAGGTGGGTTTGAAGTCATTGTAAGATACAGGTGTTTGGCTGAACAGATGTAATCAGTTAAGATACAGGTGTTTGGTTGAACATGTGTAATCAGTTAAGATACAGGTGTTTGGCTAAACAGGTGTAATCAGTTAAGATAAAGGTCTCTTGCTTTGGGAAGCAGGTGGATACAGGTGTTTGACAAAACAGGTGCATTTTATGAACTGCCTTAAGATAAAAGGTTGTTGGGGAAAACAGGTAAAAGTAGCATTTTGATCCCACAGGTGCTGGTACTAAACGATATGGGAAATTATACAGGGCTATTTGAAAACACGGAAATTGATATAGGTAGTTGTTTCGCCGTTATTGTTTGACTAAAGCTTAATTGTGGCAAGCAGAATGTTAGGTAAGTACTATCTGCCTGATGTTATTCCTGTTGATATATATACACACACACACACATATATATATATATATATATATATATATATATATATATATATATATATATATATATATATATATATAAATAATGTGTGTGCATTCAAATACTAATTTGATTTCCTGTTGATTTCGTCCACCGAAGCCTTATATAACACAACCATCACATCTACTATAATTTGACAAAAACCAGTATACCATTTAATACCAACACCCTACAGCCATTATATTCAAATATTTCGCAACAGAGGGGAAAACATTTTGTGAATATGTTCGCACTTGAATCACTTTTCACATCAGCGCCAAATTGTACAGTAAAATTTAAATGACCGCCTTTAGAAAAATTGTGCAACTCTTTCGCAACAGTGCATTGAATGAGCAACCATATTTAAAAGCATTGTATGTGGTATCATTAAGCCATAATGATACATATATAGGAAATATTATTGAAAAGGAATTATAAACATTCTATATTATTCAGTTGTCTATTAAACGCACGAAACATTTTTTTACAATGAAGACCAATTTGGATATTGTGTATAATGAACCATGATTATTATCAATTTCATTAATTTTTGGAGTGCTGGCACTATAAAATAAAATATATTAACTGTTTTATTGTGCAAATATTAAAAAAAAAAAAAAAGCTCTGAGTTGGTTGGGTCTTGTGGTTAAAAAAATCTAACAAGTAAATAATGCCCCGAAGTTTCTTCGGCGCAATCGAGTTTTCTGTACAGCTGCTAAAGCGTATAATCAAGTCCTCCGAAAATAGATCAATCTTTCGGTGGTCTCGGTATAATGGTATATTAGCCGCGGCCTATGAAACTTTAACCATGGCCTGGTGGTGGCCTATCCTATATCGTTGCCAGAAGCATGATTATGGTTAACTTTAACCTTAAATAAAATAAAAGCTACTGAAGCTAGAGGGCTGCAAATTGGTATGTTTGATGATTGGAGGGTGGATGATCAACACACCAATTTGCAGCCCTCTAGCCTCAGTAGTTTTTAAGATCTGAGGGCGGACAGAAAAGTGCGGGAATCTCCGGTAGTCTCTGACAATATCCGGTAATCTCCGATAGCCCCCTGTAATCTCCGTTAATCCCATGGTAATCTCTGGTAATCCCCTGGCACTCCCACCCGGTAATCTCCGATCATCTCCGGTAATCTCAGTTCAAGGCTGCGTTAGCAACATTCAGCGTATTCTGGGAATGAAGTGAAGCGACCTAATTTAAGCGCCACTCGCGTGAATAATTCAGGTCATTCTTTAGCGGCGTGTCGCCGCTCATGTTGTCTAGTTGTTGCATACTTCTTGCCTCTGTATTATACATGTCTCTAAACGAGTGAGTCTGGTCATCATACATCTTTAAGTCAAGGTTATTCCTGGGGTCGAAGGTACCTCTGAATGAGTGGAGGAGCTCAACTGAGCGAGGTCTTCTCGGAAAGGTTTCTATATGAAGCCTTTTCATCCATAGAATGATGTCCTTCTGGTGACGCTGGCATTCTGATTCTCACAGAGAATATTTTGGGATGAAGCTGCGAGGCTTATAGCCTCCTGCTATTTCACAGTATCTCGCCATAGTCGAGCAGCTACTTGCTACTTAATATATGGTTCAGGTTAAGAGAATCATGAGTTATTTTACCTCTTTATCGATCATTTTTCATAAAAATATCAACTGAAATATAAATAGACCTTTTACCATGTATATTTCTGCTTTCATTCTACAGCCCACAACAGTCCACTAACTACTAGGTAACTTACATGTCTTCTTGTTCCCACTTTCTTAGTTATCTCTCTTTCCCAAGTTGCAATACTTACTCTTGAGACCTTTCACTTATCTTCCAGTATCTGAAGTCCCTTCTTCTTTCTCTGTGTTGACACACCCTTTCTCCATCCCCTACCTTTCTCTCTCCTTCCCTTTCTCTCCATTACCTTCTCCTGTCTCACCCGGAACCGTCTTTGAAATGCGTCTCCATTTTTAATCAAAGCCATTGATCAATCTTTCCTGCCTTTTCCTGGGGTCTCTGACAGTCTCTGGGCATTCAAGGACCTTGTTCCCTGCAAGTCAGTCCTTAGAGTGCAGTGTATCCATTGAGGGCATTCAGTGACAAGACAGCTGGTGGGAATTGCATAAGAGCTTTCTATTGGCATTTACTGGAATGATAAAATCAGGTATCTGTCGAGGCTATGCAATTTGGGTTGTTGGTGTTTTTGATCATGCATATGATCAGCCCCAAAATAGGATGCTGTAATATCCTGAGTCAATTCTAAGTATTATTTTCAAGGTACTGCATGAGCAATGGTTATTTAAACAGTCTCAAAGACACAGGCTGTCAATAATTGGTTTCAAGACCGAGGTACTAAAGAACCATTGGTATCCTGGTTGTTATTTGTGATATAGGTAAATTATCTAAATTGTCTTTAAAATCTGTACAGAACACTTAACAGAAAATGTATTTTTGTATATGCACATGTCCACAATGTATATATATATATATATATATCCACATATATATATATATATATATATATATATATATATATATATATATATATATATATATATATATACTATATATATATATATATATATTGAAAACCCACGAGATTCTCAAAAGTTTCTTACAGTCCTACCATTTACCATCCACCTGCGCTATGAAGTTGACGAATACATATCTTGCTTGTGTAACAATTTCTTTTAAGAAATTTAAGAAACCTATTGATAACTCTAATGTTGATTTTCTAATAACTTACTTTGAATCGTACTTGTACGAACGCTTCTTCGTCTTCTAATGCTAAATAGGATTGGAAGAAGATTATAAGTACTTAAACATTTAAAGGGAATTATAAGATTGTAACTACATCTGTAAACATTTCCAAGGAATTATTAACTGCATAGGCATATCACTCCCTTCTCAAATCAGCATTCAGAATACTCACATTATTACAAACAGGCCTCTGATGTATTCAGCAATGTCATCACCAAGATTCACTGTACAGATTCCAACGCCTTCAAACTGCTTGCCAAAAATCACCTGGAAAGGAGTTTGGGAATAAATTAGTGCATTATTCAGTTGTCGAAGTTATCTTGGGAATTTAATAAAGATGAAAGGTGTTCAAGTATTTTTCAATTGTCAAAGTTAGTTTAACAAAATGTTACAGCAACCAGAAGGCAAGTTACAACCCTGAGAGAGAGAGAGAGAGAGAGAGAGAGAGAGAGAGAGAGAGAGAGAGAGAGAGAGAGAGAGCATATAAATTTGCATCTTGTTAATAAGCTTATTCAGACTGAGAGAGAGAGAGAGAGAGAGAGAGAGAGAGAGAGAGAGAGAGAGAGAGAGAGAGAATATAAACTTGCATCTTGTTAATGAAAAGTTTGTTCAGACTGAGAGAGAGAGAGAGAGAGAGAGAGAGAGAGAGAGAGAGAGAGAGAGAGAGAGAGAGAGAGCATATAAACTTGCATCTTGATAATAAGTTTATTCAGAGAGAGAGAGAGAGAGCGTATTAAGAGTGAGAGTATATTAACTTGCATCTTGTTAATGAAAAGCTTATTCAGACTGAGAGAGAGAGAGAGAGAGAGAGAGAGAGAGAGAGAGAGAGAGAGAGAGAGAGAGAGAGAATATAAACTTGCATCTTGTTAATGAAAAGTTTGTTCAGAGAGAGAGAGAGAGAGAGAGAGAGAGAGAGAGAATATAAACTTGCATCTTGTTAATGAAAGTTTGTTCAGACTGAGAGAGAGAGAGAGAGAGAGAGAGAGAGAGAGAGAGAGAGCATATAAACTTGCATCTTGATAATAAGTTTATTCAGAGAGAGAGAGAGAGAGAGTGTATTAAGAGTGAGAGTATATTAACTTGCATCTTGTTAATGAAAAGCTTATTCAGACTGAGAGAGAGAGAGAGAGAGAGAGAGAGAGAGAGAGAGAGAGAGAGAGAGAGAGAGAGAGAGAGAGAGAGAGAGAGAGAGAAAATAAACTTGCATCTTGTTAATGAAAACTTTGTTCAGAGAGAGAGAGAGAGAGAGAGAGAGAGAGAGAGAGAGAGAGAGAGAGAGAGAGAGAGAGAGAGAATATAAAGCATCTTGTTAATGAAAAGTTTGTTCAGACTGAGAGAGAGAGAGAGAGAGAGAGAGAGAGAGAGAGAGAGAGAGAGAGAGATGCTAGTCTCCCATTCCTTAGTGGGTTTCATTACAGTAATCACACACTCCACGTAGAATTCCCACTTCTATTAGACCACATCTCAACTTTAACTGAGTTGCACAACAAGTTATCATTTCGTACGGTAATTCTTTTGTATTTTCCAAGTATTTGCATAAGTGAAATTGCAAGTGCCACTTGAAATGACAAACAGATGTATAAATAGCTGAGAGATTAACCCAGCTAATTGCTCTCATATGGATTCACATAAATATGAAACAATATGACCCAGAAAATTAGTCTGATAATTTTGGTGGAATAATTAAGCCAGTGAATTATGCTACCTATTATTCTGCAAAATATATTTCTTATATTTATCAAGTTAATTTTTATAGACGGAGTCGGAGCAGAGGAAAACAAGTAAAAAATGCGCCGAAGTTTCTTCGGCGTAATAGAGTTTTCTGTACAGCCGCGACAGCGTATATAATCAAGGCCACCGAAAATAGATCTATCTTTCGGTGGTCTCGGTATAATGCTGTATGAGCCGCGGCCCATGGAAATTTAACCACAGCCCGGTGGTGGCCTATCCTATAGCGTTGCCAGAAGCACGATTATGGCTAACTTTAACTTTAAAAAGAGAGAGAGAGAGAGAGAGAGAGAGAGAGAAGGACATCAACTTTCATTTTGTTAATAAAGATTAATTTAAACAGAGAGAGAGAGAGAGAGAGAGAAGGATATCAATTTTTAACTTGTTAATAAAGATTCATTTAAACTGACAGAGAGAGAGAGAGAGAGAGAGAGAGAGAGAGAGAGAGAGAGAGAGAGAGAAGAGCACTTCCAAATTCTCATGCAATATTCACATTAGTTGAAATTCACTGTAGTGTTATTGCGCATTGCCATAATTTAAGCCCCGTTGCAGCCGTGAACGAGAGCTGGTTGGAAAATAGAGACGATTGAGGCGGCGAAGGAAAAGTGAAATAAAAGAGGAAATAAAAGGGTATATGAGAGAATTTACGAGAATGGGATACTTATCGTGAATGGTACATTTCACACTGGGCGATATCGCGAAAGATAAGTTTAAATTCGACGTGGTAACATGGAGAAACACAGACCTTTTGAGATCATCGTAACAGAAGAAGTTCCTTTCTCTCGTGAAGAGAATTTTTTCAAAGGATAGAAAGCTTAGAAAGTTGCCCTTTCTCTCGTAAAGTGAATTCTTTTGGAAAGCATGGAAAACTATCCTTTCTCTCGTAAAGAGAATTTTTCTGAAAACATGGAAAGCTTAGAAAGCTGTCCTTTCTCTCGCAAAGAGAATCTTTTTGAAAGAATGGAAAATGGCCCTTTCTCTCTTAAAGAAAATTTTCCTGAAAGTATAGAAAGCTTAGAAAGTTGTCCTTTCTCTCGTTAAAGAGAATATTTTTTGAAAGAACAAACAGCTTAGAAAGCTGTCTTTTCTCTCGTTAAAGAGAATATTTTTGAAAGAATATTAAGCTTAGAAAGCTATCTTTCTCGTAGAGAATATATTTTTGAAAGTATAGAAAGCTTAGAAAGCTGTCCTTTCTCTCGCAAAGAATGTTTTTGGAAAGATTGGAAAACGGTCCTTTCTCTTGCAAAGAGAATTTTTCAGGAAGTATAGAAAGTTTAGAAAGCTGTCCTTTCATAATGGGAATATTCTTGGAAAGAAAGGAAAACTGTCCTTTCTCTCGTGAAGAGAAATTTTCTGAAAGCTTGGAAAGCTGTCCTTTCTCTCGTAAAGAAATTTTTTTATGAAGAAAGGACAACTGTCCTTTCCCTCGTGAAGTGAATTTCTTCTGGAAAAATGGAAAGCTTAGAAAGCTGTCTTTTCTCTTATAGAGAGAATGTTTTTGAAAGAATGGAAAGTTTAGAAAGCTGTCCTTTCTCTCGTAAAATTATTCTTTTGAAAGAATCGAAAACTTCGAAAGCTGCCCTTTCTCTCGTAAAGGGAATATTCTTGGAAAGAAAGGAAAACTGGCCTTTCTCTAGTAAAGAGGATTTCTTTTGAAAGAATGGAAAGTTTAGAACGCTGCCCTTTCTCTCGTAAAATGAATTTCTTTTGAAAGAATGGAAAGCTTAGAAAGGTGTCCTTTCTCTCGTAAAGACAATTCCTATTGAAAGAATGGAAAACAGTCCTTTCCCTCGTGAAGAATTTTTCTGAAAATATAGAAAGCTTAGACAGCTGTCCTTTCTCTCGTAAAAAGAGTGATTTTGAAAGAATGGAAAGCTTAGAAAGCTGCCCTTTCCCTCGTAAAGTGAAACTGAAAGGAAATGGTTGATAAACACTCAATTATAGAAAAAAAAATTATAAAAAATCTCGTTATTGAGGTGAAATAACTCCAATAATTCGACCTATAATCATACATCATCGCCCAAACAATTATCTGGTAATCACGCCTCAGGGAATTATCAATCATCTGAATGAAGATTATAATATCCTCAATCACCTGAGTTTTTAGGTGATTTTTCATTCTCAGGTGATTTTTAATCTCCCGTCCTCCTTCGAAGTGGCTTCTCGGGTCTTATTGTGACTCATTCCTTAGTCGCCTCATAGTGCTTAAAAGTTTGTTGCCATTTGCTGTGAGTCTGGATCTTATTTGGGGGGTCACCCGTCCGAGAATTGACCAAGATGATGTTGCTGATCAAAATTATGTGAATCTCTCTCTCTCTCTCTCTCTCTCTCTCTCTCTCTCTCTCTCTCTCTGTAATATTTTATTTTACGTTTTTATCTTGTTTTCTGTATCATTGGGTCTCTGTCTCTCTCTCTTTCGCTCTCTCTCTCTCTCTCTCTCTCTCTCTCTCTCTCTCTCTCTCTCTCGCTCTCTCCCCGTTTTATTGTTTTTCTCTGCCCATTACAGCACTTTCAGTGTTAACTTGCGCTGATAATTAATTATCATTCATTGTTTCATTAAAATATAATTCCCGTCCGCATCTTTGACCACCGTTCCTGTGACGCCATTTCCCGTTCTAAAATATCATCCCTTTGCCTCTGGTCTTCGCGAATGTAGTCAAAGGGTCAAAACGGTGCTGATTATTGTTTTACTAGACAAACCCGTCCTATATATCTCGTCTAGGTTTATCTAGAGGGTTTATTTATGGCTTCAGAGGACACCTTTAAACCCTGGGACCGCCGCCTCATGTGGGACTTGATCCCCTTGAGAGGATTTGGGGGCGTTTCATCTCTCGCCGTCTCCGTGTCTTGATGTTTCATTTTTGCGAATGGGTTTGTGGTCTTTTGTGATGATAATGTTTTTGTTATAAGGTCAGTTATATATATATATATATATATATATATATATATATATATATATATATATATATATATATATATATATATATATATATATATATATATATATATATATATATATGTATATATAAATAATCAACACACAATCACGTGCGGAACTGAAATAAGTTTCTGAATCACGTCAGGGTCGAACCCAGGTCTTTCAATTGAGAGGCAAGGGCGCTGCCCACTAGGCCATAATGACTAGTAAGGCCTGGGGGGCAGCGCCCCTGCCTTTCAATTGAGAGACCTGGGTTCGATGCTGATGTGGGTCAGAAATTTATATATATGTATATTTATTTATTTATTTATTTATCTATTTATTTATATTTTATCTAATTGTTATTTCAGTACTATTTTCCTTATTCCTTTCTAATGATTCCATATGGAAATTTACTCACTCTGAATAATAATAATAATAATAATAATAATAATAATAATAATAATAATAATAATAATAATAATAAAACGCTTTCACAAAAAAAAAAAGGATTCCATTTCTCTTTCCGTCCCTCAATTTCTCTAAAAATTCGTCCTCACTCCCTCTTAATTAAACCTGTCTGGAAACTACTGAGGTTTATTTTGGCTTTATTTGGACAAAC
>NC_089747.1:2595000-2602500 GCF_040412425.1 Macrobrachium rosenbergii | reverse complement strand
TTCGGCGCAATCGAGTTTTCTGTACGGCCGCTACAGCGTATAATCAAGGCCACCGAAAATAGATCTATCTTTCGGTGGTCTCGGTATAATGCTGTATGGGCCGCGGGACCATGAAACTTTAACCACGGCTCGGTGGTGGCCTAGTCTCAGTAGTTTTTAAGATCTGAGGGCGGACAGAAAAAGTACGGACAGATGAAAGTGCGGACAGAAAATAGTGGGGACGGACGGACAAAGCAGGCACAGTAGTTTTCTTTTACAGAAAACAAAAATTGTTTTTAACCAACTGTATATTTCTCCAACTAAAAATAGATTCATGAAATATTTTTCAGGATTTCAGGAGCCGAACTGAAATTCCCAGATACCTGGCAGTTAAGTAGTTCTAAGGAATTTATATATTTGTTATTGTCCTTTTTTCTATAAGATATCAGACTCATATTTTATATTTCTTCATCAGTTTACTAAAAAAAAAATAAAGGTTGTAGGGTGCTCATTTTTTTTTATTGCGTTACTCCAATTGTTTATTCTTAAAAATAATTTTGTTACAACTTCTTTTAGGTTTATATAAACACGTCCATTTGAAACATCGTAAACAAAATGTTTTTGTTAACCATTTGTGTATTTCTCCAAAGTATAGAAATCCCTAGGCACTCGGCAGTTACGTAACTCTCAGCCAAATTGTTCTTTATTCCTTCTTTCATTAATTTTTATTTTTTCTCTCTTCTTCATCTCATTTTCCGCTAACGCAGGAGAAATCTTGAAGCTTCTGCTGTTAATGAATGAAAATCACGACTAGGCACATTTCAAAAACGCGTCCACTTCACGTTGAGTGTCCAATATGGAATCCTGAATGAGAAACAATACTATAAGTTTATTTTTTATTTTGCTTTTGAAGGTTGAGTGGAGGATCGAATTTTCTTTTTATTTCGACCTTTTTATTATAATATGATGTTTCCGTTTGCTTTTGTATTTTTTTTCATTCTTCGTTTCTCCGGTCTTGACTTAATACAAAATACCGTATTTTTTATTGTCTGTTCAATTTTACCTGTTAGCCACGGTTTTTAGTTTTCTGTAAAGGAAAACTATTGTTCAGGCTTTGTCTGTCCGTCCACACTTTTCTGACCGCCCTCAGATCCTGAAAACTACTGAGGCTAGAGGGCTGTAAATTGGTATGTTGATCATCCACCCTCCAATCATCAAACAAACCAAATTGCAGCCCTCTAGCCTCAGTAGTTTTTATTTTATTTACGGTTAAAGTTAGCCATAATCGTGCTTCTGTTAACGATATAGGAGAGGCCACCACCGGGCCGTGGTTAAAGTTTCATAGGCCAATGCCGAAAGATAGATCTATTTTCGGTGGCCTTGATTATACGCTGTGTTGTATATCTCAGGACAACAATATTCAAGTACGTATTTAACCCTATTTCATAAGGATGAAATGACGAAAGAAACTCATTCTCACGTTTTGTGTAACTCAGGATATATTTTGCTTAACAGGAAGGAAAGATCTCACCCTCCAATTATTAAGAGCATCGTTGAAGAATTGATCTGAACGGAAACATGACCATTGCTGAGGAGACACAAGACACTTGAGAGAGAGAGAGAGAGAGAGAGAGAGAGAGAGAGAGAGAGAGAGAGAGAGAGAGAGAGAGAGAGAGAATATGATGAAATGTCTCATAGATAGTTTCAACCCCAGTAAATACTGTATTAGCCAGTTAAGTCAATTGTCTATCACTGTATCTAAACCAGAGGGCCCAGGTTCGAATCCTGGGTAAGGTAGATACACTTATCAGTTATAATTCCCTCTCCCCACCACAGTGGAATAATTCCCCATGGGATAGTGAATTCAAAGTCAAGTGATATTTATGGCTTAATGTTGGTAACAATAAAAAAGGTCGCGTGTTTATATATGTATATATATATATATATATATATATATATATATATATATATATATATATATATATATATATATATATATATATATATATACATATATATATATATATATATGCATATATATTATATATAATTGTGTGTGTGTGTTTGTGTCTAAGTGTGTGAACTAAATGCATGCCAAACAAACCGTGCCAACTCCAGATAATGTCGCGTACTGCAAATATTGATTGTCTCTAGGTGTGGAGAACTAAACCTAACCCTCCCACGCGTACAAAATCCGGGATTTACCTGGATTCCGTTATGCAAATAAGCCTCCCCGTCTACTGTATAATGATGAGATTTCAGCCTATATACAGACAGATTACCATCGGATGAGGGGCGGAAGCCCCCGTTGAAAAAACGAGTTTTTTTTTTCTTTACGCTCGATCGAGGGCTGTTTGAATAAACGTGTTGGTCTAAATAGTATAGATAGAAACTGCGTGACAAAACACATGCGTTTATATATATATATATATATATATATATATATATATATATATATATATATATATGTATATATATTTGTGTATATACATATGTATATATATATATTTATATATATATATATATATATATAGGTATATATATATATATATATATATATATATATATATATATATATATATATATATATATATATATATATATATATATGTATATATGAGAGAGAGAGAGAGAGAGAGAGAGAGAGAGAGAATGTGTTTACCAGAATGTCCAACTCCTGTCATATTTTTGTTTTATCGTTGGTATGTATACGATATGTACATATCCCACATGTACAAAAAGCTATACAAAACTAGATCATCATATATCAAGTATAAATCTTCACGCCACACTAATATTCGTTTCACTTATAAAATATAATTTTCATAAATTCAGATACCCAGAAATGAATTCAATTTTGTAAAGTACTGTTTTGATTTAAGTACATGAATATCATATATATATATATTCGCCGCGGATTACCTCACAGTTTTTCAAACGAATTATGCAGATTTTGTTTGGTAAGAACGCTGGAAAATATATACCAAAATGTTTATTCCCTTTAACTGATTTACTGGGAACGTTTATTGTATTTTTCGTCTTTGATAAAATGCTGAAAATGTTTTACTTCAAAAGTAGAATACCATTTATTGCACAATTTATATTTGTGTCAGATATGTCATTAATAAATTGCTGAAAAAGCATTTACTTAAAAAGTAGAATACCAGTTTATTGCACAGTGTATATACGAGTATATGTCAGATATATCATTGATAATTTGTTGGAGAAACATTTACTTAAAACTGGAATACCAGTTTATTGCACAGTGTATATATGTGACAGATATGTCATTAATAAATTGCTAGAAAAGCATTTACCTAATAAATATAATACCAGTTTATTGCACAGTGTATATATGTGTCAGACATATTATCAAATGCTGGAAAAGCATTTACTTAAAAAGTAGAATACCAGTTTATTGCACAGTGTCTATATCTGTCAGATATATCATTAATACAATTCTGAAAAACCATTTACTTAAAAGGTAGAAACCAGCTTATTGCAAAGTGTATATATGTGTCAGATATATCATCAATAAATCGCAAGAGTAGAATTTACTTAAAAAGTAAGATAACAGTTTATTGCACAGTGTATACATCTGTCAGATATACCATTAATAAAATACTGAAAAATCATATACTTAAAAAGTAGAATACCAGTGTATTTCGCAGGGTAAAATGTCCAGACATATCATATAAGACTACCTTGGCTCCAGTGGTTACTTAATTTGCATACACGCAGCCGAACAATAGCCTCCCCTTCAAATTAATTTGTAGTTTGTATCCACAAAATCCTTTTACAATGGGGCTTCCCCTGTGAGGGCGAGAGAGATATTATACCTGCTGACCATAATACAGGCGTTCGCTAATTGTTTACCTGTCCGCCGGAAGGTCTGAGAGGTGCCTGGCGCCCAGCTCCCATTAGCGGGGACGCCAAGTTTGTGAAAAGAGGTGTCAGGGTGGAATTATTGACCCTTTTAATGTTGTGGTTTTCAGGTGCAATAGGTCATTTTTTTTTGGTGATTTCATGGTTATTTTTTTTTTTATGATATTTATTTTATGGTGTTATCAATATGAGGTTGAGGTTCTTGACCTTGAGAGGTTGTGCAAAATGTTTCCTGAGTTTATATATATATACCTATATATATATTTATTATTATTATTATTTATTATTATTATTATTATATAAATACATACATACATTATATATACATATTTATATGTGGATGTGTGTCTATATATATATATATATATATATATATATATATATATATATATATATATATATATATATATATATATATATATATATATATAAATTACAGGAATCCCCCTTTGCAAAGTATAAAATATGTTTAATAGTTTATAACAAATAAAGAAACAACCTAGGCACTTAAAATTGGCAAACATAATATATTACTAATTATCATCTACACCAAGGAGAGAGAGAGAGAGAGAGAGAGAGAGAGAGAGAGAGAGAGAGAGAGAGAGAGAGAGAGAGAGAGAGAGAGAGAAAGCTACCTTCTTACTACATTCCACAGGAATCACTTAACTAACAGCGATGAAAAGAACGTTTCTGTCAATACAATATCAAAAACATTAAAACACCACATTCCAAAACATCCCTTAAATGCTGCAATAATAAATCCATCTCAACGAAGATGATTCCGAGAGATTTTCCCCGAATACCTGGAAAGATCACCCCAAGTCAGATTCACCTCGGGTCATAACCAGCTGCGGATTCAAGGCGTCTTTTGTCCTAAATGCTCCCTGATCCGCCATAATAGCCTTTTAATGGTGATGCCTACATCCACACTCAAGGATTCAGAGGCTGGTAAACACCTTGTGTTGCATTCGAATTGATACACTGCATATGCCATTCTGGACTGTTTACAAAGGTCAGCATCATATTCGATGGTGTTTATCCTAGATACTTATTTGAATTTCACGTCCCTTTGTTGTTGTGGGTTCAGCTGGCTTTGTGCTAATGAGTGCTAGCCAGGTCTTGTTTCCTATTGGCTATGCATGATTGCGATAAGGTGTTAAAGGGCTTGAGAGTCCTGGCGTGGACCTCTGGAGTCAGGAAACCAACTGAGAAGGGTTGACTAGAAGGCTATTTTGTTCATGTATATATATATATATATGTATATATATATATATATATATATATATTTATATATTTATATATATATATATATATATATATATATATATATATATTTATATATATATATATATATATATATATATATATATATATAATATATATATATATATATATATATATATATATGCAACAGTCACTGCCATAATAATCTCTTTTGCTGAGCTCAGCAAAAAAAAAAAACACTTCATGAATAAATTTTGTCCACAATCAATAATGACTTCTTTGAAAATTTAATGTTACATATTCCAACCTCTTTTACACTTACGTAAGATTATATACATCTCATTCGAGCACCTTTGAAATTTACCTATGTAAAGGTCATTATCCCCTGACCTGCTGTAATGGAAGTACAGACGTAACATTCCCTCGTAGCAGTCATAACAGTACACTGTTATCAATAACGATGAGAGATGATTCTCACCGTTATGAGAACAGTGGCCGCCCTCATAACAATAGTATTCTCCAAGGCTATATATCCCTTTTGTCTGCGCGGGCGTAGTTGGATGGATGCAATTTGCTCAGTAATGAAGGAATCTAATCCCGCATATGACGATTTATCGCCCACCTTTTGCTGGATTTCCAACCAACTTTCGTGTTCTTGTTTGCGGTCACTGCTCTTGTTTCCTGCTGACGAGTTCGGAGAAGGTCTGATGGCAATGTTCTAAGGGCTTGTTACTGTGCTCTAAATCCTCGCATACGGGAGACTGGGTCTTGCTTGGTGAGCACCGAGCATGCGCTGTCTGCGTCAGAGTAGGGCGCTTAAGTTTGCTCTTCTTTTCATTTTCTGCTGACGAGTTCAGAGAAGGTCTGATGGCACTGTTCTATGGGCTTGTTATTATGCTCCAAGCTCTTGCATACAGAAGCCTAGGCCTTGTTTAGTAAGCACTGAGCATGCGCTCTCTACGTCAGAGTGGGGTCGTTTAGTTTGCTTTTTTTTTTTATTTTCTGCTCACGAGTTCAGAGAAGGTCTGAAGGCACTGTTCTAACAGCTTTACGCTCCAAGCACTTGCATACAGAAGTCTAGGCCTAGTTTGGTAAGCACTGAGCATGCTCCAAATCTGTGGCAGGGTGGGGGCGTTTAGTTTCCTCTCTTTTCATTTTCTGCTGAAAAGTTTAGAGAGGGTCTGATGGCAATGTCTAAGGGCTTGCTTTTACGCTCTAAATCCTCGTATACAGGAGCCTAGGCCTAGTTGGGTAAGCAATGAGCATGCGCCAAGTCTGTATCAGAGTTGGGGGCGTTTAATTTGGTCTTTTCAGTTTCTGCTGAAGAGTTCAGAGAGAGACTGATGGCAATGTCTACTGGTTTGTTATTATGCTCTAAACCCTCGTATGCAGAAGCCTAGGACTACCTTGGTAACCACTGAGCATGCGCCAAGTCTATATCAGGGAGGGAGCGTTTAGATTACTCTTCTTCCTCTTCTTCTTTACAGTTTCTGCTGGCGAGTTCAAGAAAGGTCAAACTGTCATATTCGTAGAAAGTATAAATATACTCTTTACTACGCATGCGCTGAAGACTTGTGGATGTACGCCATTCGTGTTTTGCACGAATAATCCTGAAAAGAAAAGGGCCTTTGCATCCGAATGGGTAAACATCAGCGACCACAGACGAGAAAAGACGATACTGTGCCTTTGTCGTCGTTAATCTTGAGAAAATGGTCTATTAACCTCGATGATTTTGAAGACGTAAGAGTATGATGATGGTCGAGTGATTAAGGTATGCACCGTTAAAGGTTCCATGACGCTGCAAGTAGGGAATTGGTGAACGACCGTTAAAACCGTGGCTAAACAGCTTGGTTTAATGTGATGCTTCGTCCGGAGAAGATTAGGAGAATTCTCCCTAAAGGGGAAATGATCGGGAAATTACTTCTTTCGAAATAATGATGATGAGACGATTCACTTCCATGCGAGAGATGTATCGACGCATTTTGAAGGCGAATTTTAATGAAAAGTGACTCAGTACGTATTTAGAAGCCAGCCTTCCACCTGAAGAAAAAATCAAGATAGCATTTGCAGTATAAAGTTGGGCTTAAGGAAGATAATGGCATTAATAAAAAAAAATAAGAAAGGCAGCTCATTTGCATACCAAACCCAGTGCACTCTTTTTCCTTTATTAGAATCAGCATTCCTCCGACAACAAGGATCCCTGCTGGGGATCAGCAGAAGAAGCAGAAGAAGAAGAAGAAGAAGCAGGAGGGAAAAGCGTTATTGCATGACGTCGTTATTTCAAGCCAAATCCGCAGGTGCACCTCATTGCGTTATTCAGAACCTGATTACCATTTCAGCCAGGCTCCTTTTGCGATCTCTACGAGGCATTGTCTTCCATCTGGGGCACGAAAATAGGGTATTTTGGCCCGC
>NC_089747.1:2582500-2590000 GCF_040412425.1 Macrobrachium rosenbergii | reverse complement strand
AAACTACACTACAACACCGTAAAAGAAAAGAAGCCGGTCTGAAAATGAAAGAAGCCATCATCACTGTCAGAAACTTGCACTAGGCAGGGAGAGCCGTTGTAATCAAGTCATTGAACTGAAAGCATTGAAGACGAAGAAGAGGAAGAAGAAGAAGAGGGAAGATGAAAGCCCTCGTATCTTCTTCTTCTTCTTCTTCTTCTTCTTCTTCTTCTTCTTCTTCTTCTTCTTCTTCTTCTTCTCCTTCTTCTTCCGGAGATCAGAGACTGCTCGTATCCTTTCGCGAGCCGTTTACCTCGAGAAGAAAGTGCCTTAGTTTCGCGGAGCAAAAAGTGCTTGTCCCTTTCAAACCGGGGAGAGAGTCAGCGAAGACAAGTAAGAGGACGGGGAAATCTGGAGATAATGGAATATTCAAAGGATTATTCAAAGGCAGCTGAAGAGACGGGATAATATAGCATCCGGAAGCCTCGTTCTGAACGCGTATGAGACAGGTATACCGTCCCCCTCTTGTGGAGACGGGATTTTACTCGGTGAAATTCGTTGGTTGTCAAGCTCAAAATGTTTTAGAACTTGGCACATTTATAGAGGGTTGCTCACTGAATGTTCGTGCTAAATCTAGTCAAAATCCGTTCGGCTGCTCTTGAGATTACTTCTTTATTCCCAAAACAGACAAAGATAGTCCTTTATGAAAATTTTACCTCCTCCAACTTGCTGGCAATAGGAATTACACTATTATACGATAAGTTGTTATTCCTGTAACCGTTTTCAATCCTTAAAAAACGGATTTACATAATTTTAACACATATCTGGCAACTTTGATTCACTGTCCACCTTTAACCACGGCCCGGTGATGGCCTGTCCTATATCGTTGTCAGAAGCATGATTATGGCTCATTTTAACCTTAAATAAAATAAAACTACTGAGGCTAGAGGATTGTAATTTGGTACGTTTGATGATTGGAGAGTGGATGATCAACACACCAATTTGCAGCTCTCTAGCCTTAGTAGTTTTTAAATTCTGAGGCGGACAGAAAAAGCGCGGACAGAATAAAGTGCGGACGGACAGTCAGAGCCGGCACAATAATTTTTCTTTTCAGCTTAATTAGTTTTGTTTCGTCTTGGGACAAATAGATATAATCTATTTCTTGGACACAAATAATGATAACTAATATAACATCTCAGTCGCAAGATGGAATTTTATTACCTGTATACTGACTATCCCTCAGAGAAACATTTCAGAATAATGAAGAGTCTCTCTCTCTCTCTCTCTCTCTCTCTCTCTCTCTCTCTCTCTCTCTCTCTCTCTCTCTCTCTCTCTCTCTCACCGCTGGGTATCACAATGCAATAAGTAATTTTGCCTTGCCACAGGGGTTATACAGGGGTTGGGATTAAGTCTGTTGTCATGGAGACTAGACGTGACAACCAATGGCAAATTTGAACGAAAAGACAGATCTTAATTCTGTCTATTCTCTTTGAGATCAGGTTTTGCATCCGCGTGTGTGGGATAGAATAAAGACAGTCGTTAGCAGACAGGGGTATTTATGCATGGCATTCTCTTTTGGTCTCAGGTCTCTCTCTCTCTCTCTCTCTCTCTCTCTCTCTCTCTCTCTCTCTCTGTTTGCACAAACTCTGTAATAACAAGAAAATAGTTGATATGCTTAGCTTTGCCTGCTTTTCTCTCTCTCTCTCTCTCTCTCTCTCTCTCTCTCTCTCTCTCTCTCTCTCTCTCCTAACTGGTGTTACCTTTTGGTCTCTGAAGATTTTTCCCTGCGTCTCTCTCTCTCTCTCTCTCTCTCTCTCTCTCTCTCTCTCTGTTCGAATGAACTTTGTAATAACAAGAAAATAACTGATATGCCTTGCTTTGCCTGCCTCTCTCTCTCTCTCTCTCTCTCTCTCTCTCTCTCTCTCTCTCTCTCTCTCTCTCTCTCTCTCTCTCTCTCTCCCGTAACTGGTGTGCTACCCTCAGAATGTTCACAAGTCAATTTGCAAGTCTTGGCCTCTTGTCCAAATTTCCATTCAGGGGAATTCAGCAACGGCCGAAAACTCCTGGACATGAATTTTAATCTATTTTTCTGTTTGCATCCTTGCTTCAGTAAAAAATTATTATTTTCTTATTTCCACCATTTCCGCAAGGTGCAGTGTGAATGTGGTGAGTTCCCGAATTCGTTTTGGGCATCATACTAAATATATGTGGGTGGCTGGATACATACTGTTAAGCTTTTGGAGTGTGATGTTACAGCCTTTAAAAAAAAGTCACCTTAAGTCTTGCAGTTGTCAGAGCCATTGAAAGGATTATACTTTGTCTCACCTAAATTATTTGTAGAATTATATATATATATATATATATATATATATATATATATATATATATATATATATATATATATATATATATATATATATACATATATATATATATATATATATATATATATATATATATATATATATAAATATAAGAAAACAGAAGGATTTTTAAGATTTAAAAAAGTCACCTTAAGTTTTGCAGTTATCAGCGCTATTAAAAGGGATTAAACTTTTGTCTGCCTAAATCATTTTGTAGATTATATATATATATATATATATATATATATATATATATATATATATATATATATATATATATATATATATATATATATATATATATATATATATATATATATATATATATATATATATATATATATATATATATATATATATATACTACAGATGCTCGCTATCGCTCACACTTGCTAGTTTCTTGTTAAAGAAACTATGTACCACCTGCATTAAGGGTGGGAAGGGGAGGTGGAAGGGAGGTGAAGGGGAAGGGGGGGGGAAGGACCCACACAGACAAGTAGTCACACACACACACACACACACACACACACACACACACACACACACACACAGAAAGGCAGTCAAGGAAATTAATATTATATATAGATATATCAAAGTCCAGTTACCTTGAAAAGAAAGATAAGTATTGTTAAGATTTTAAAAGCGTCAGCCTTAAGTTTTTCAATCACCTGAACCATTAAGAATCGATAATCTTGGGCTTTCCATTTGTAGATCAGAATAAATGACAAAGTCCTGTTTGCCTAAATAACATATTTCCTTTTTTCTATTGTGTTGTTCTATTCGTTTGTTAAAATTCCGACAGGATTCTATAGTCTTCTTAATTCTAAAAATTAGCGAAATAAATCTGGTTTCTTTCCATGATGAAATTCACTCAACAAAGCCCTTTCAAGATAATGAACCAAGATATTAAAATAAACAAAAATTCCACACTGAGCTTAAGGCATAATAAGGCTGGCTCATTCCCAAATAAGGAAATAAACATTGAACGAAGGCCTTACGCACAGACAGAAAGAGAAAATAAAATAAATAAGTAAAAAAATGCGGCGAAGTTTCTTCGGCGCAATCGAGTTCTCTGTACAGCGTATAATCAAGGCCACCGAAAATAGATCTATCTTTCGGTGGTCTCGGTATAATGCTGTAAGAGCCGCGGTGGTGGCCGGTCCTATATCGTTGCCAGATGGACGATTCTGGCTAAATTTAACTTTAAATAACATAAAAACTACTGAGGCTAGGGAGCTGCAATTTGGTATGTTTGGTGGTTGGAGGGTGGATGATCAACACACCAATTTGCAGCCCTCTAACCTCAATAGTTTTTAAGATCTGAGGGCGGACAGAAAAGTGCGGACAGACAGAGCCGGCACAGTAATTTTTCTTTTACAGAAAACTAAAACTAAGTGAATAATATCATTATTTATCCTAAAGATCTTCTCTTTGTTAGCAAAGGAGGCGACGCACCCGGAACTTTTCAAAAGGAATTGAATTTTGCGAATTACCCTTCTGGGAATGAAGCTACGCACGAAAGTAGTTTTTTTTTATTATTATTATCAAGCGGGAAGAGGCTGATTAGAATGGCAGAAGAAACGCTTATTCAGAATTCTACCGGACGAGTGAATGGGTAATCTAATTAGAAGATTTGTAAAAATCTCGCTCTCCTGTATATGGGGCACAGATATATAGAGGCGCACACACACACACACACACACGCATACACATATATATATATATATATATATGAGTATATATATATATATATATATATATATATATATATATATATGTTTCATTATATGGTTATATGTTATATGTCTTGAAGACATTAAGAGAGAGAGAGAGAGAGAGAGAGAGATTATAGAGAGATCACTTATAAGGAGTTAGGAACATGTCTTAAAAGATACTAGAGAGAGAGAGAGAGAGAGAGAGAGAGAGAGAGAGAGAGAGAGAGATCACTCCCTCAAGTAGTTAGGAACATGTCTTAAATAGATACTAGGAAAGAGAGAGAGAGAGATCCATGAAATATTTAGGATATGTCTTAAAAAGTTACTAAGAGAGAGAGAGAGAGAGAGAGAGAGAGAGAGAGAGAGAGAGAGAGAGAGAGAGAGAGATCAATGAAATAGTTGGGATATGTCTTAAGAAGATACTAAGAGAGAGAGAGAGAGAGAGAGAGAGAGAGAGAGAGAGATCACTCCCTCAAGTAGTTAGGAACATGTCTTAAATAGATAGAGGAGAGAGAGAGAGATCCATGAAATATTTAGGATATGTCTTAAAAAGTTACTGAGAGAGAGAGAGAGAGAGAGAGAGAGAGAGAGAGAGAGAGAGAGAGAGAGAGCAAACTATCACGGCGCCTGCTGTATCCCATTTTTGAAACTGAGCTCATGTTATCTCCTCCTGGCATTCGTTCGCGAATGCGACCATTGTGTTCGCTAGCATTTGTTTCGCTGACAACACGAAGTGTTTGTTCATCGGCGGTTTCTTTCTCCCCGCAAAAAGATCTGCTGTAAACGCAGAAGAAGAAGAAGAAGAAGAAGAAGAAGAAGAAGAAGAAGAAGAAGAAGAAGAAGAAGAAGAGTTGCCCCGAGTTGGCTGCCTGTGCTGTTATTCTCTTCTTCTTCTTGTTTTTCGTCCTCAGGACCCCGAGTGCTTTAAGCACCGTTTTCTTTTCAGAAGCGGCGGAACAGATTCGAAGTTCTGCTCGACGGCTGCAACGTCGAGGCAGCTAACATAATTTCGAGTCTATTTTTATTCTCCCCGCTGCGGAAGATCGAGTTATGGAGCTTGTTTTCCCCTAATGCTTACTTGTAACTTCGACTATTTCCAGGAAACATGGCGTATCCCGCTCAATTGCATTGCTGTTTTTTTTTTTATCGAGGGGAAATCTGTCTGGGTGGGAGGCGTCGAGTTGTTTTTGGAAAGTTTGGAAACTGGAAGGGAATGACAATGTACCTAACGTACTTTCTGCATTAATTTTAAGTTTTGTCGTGTCTTAACAAGCATTATTCCGTCGTCTTCTAAAAGTTTATACCAGCGTCCTCTGTCAGTGTGACGTCATTGAAGAAGAAAATTGAAGGGTAGGGATGATGTACCTACGGTACTTTGGCATTAATTTTAAGTTTTGTTGTACCTTAAAAAAATCATCCTGTCTTCTGAAAACTTTATACCAGCGCTCTCTATCAGTGTGACGTCATTGAAGAAGAAACTTGAAGCAGGGATGATGTACTTACGGTACTTTTGCATTAATCTTAAATTTTGTCGTATCTTAAAAAACATTATCCAGTCGTCTTCTGAAAAAGTTTGTACCGATGCCCTTTATCAGCGTGACGTCACTAGGATTCTTAAAAGAAGCGAGTAACGAGGCCAATTAGGAACATGGTGACATTTCGCAAAATTTGTTGGAAACTGAGTCTCAAAAAGCATTATTTGATATTAGCGTTACCTGAAACTGACTCTGAGATTTTCCTATAGATTAATAATATAGTTTTATTTCACTTCAGGTTACTATACAGTTTTAGTTTATCTTTTATGAAATGGCGATTTTTTAAATAAAATTTCGTGCAGTCTACAATTTTGTCAAAAGCTTTATCAAATAAAGTTTTTGAAAATAGACTTTTATACCATCTACAGTTTTGTTAAGATTTTCATAACCATCATTATTATTAATATTAATCCATACTATTCAATCCTAGGATTATCTAGTAGACACCTCGCGAATTTTTATGAACATATTACTTCGCTTTCAAGAAATTCCTGTTCAACTACAATTAGCTTGTTTACGCATGCGTTACGTCACATCACCTCAGTTGTGTATTAGTATCAAAATTATCTTCCCGCAAGAAACTTGGAAAGAAGTAAAACAAGTAGAAAATGCGCCGAAGTTTCTTCGGCGCAATCGAGTTTTCTGTACATCGTCTACAGCGTATAATCAAGGCCACCGGAAATAAATCTATCTTTCGGTGGTCTCTGTATAATGCTGTATGAGCTGCGACCCATGAAAGTTTAACCTTGGCCTGGTGGGGGCCTGTCATATATCGTTGCCAGAAGCACGATAATGGGTAACTTTAACCTTAAATAAAATAAAAACTACTGAGGCTAGAGGGCTGCAATTTGGTATGTTTGATGATTGGAGGGTGGATGATCAACATACCAATTTGCAGCCCTCTAGTCTCAGTAGTTTTTAAGATCTGAGGGCGGACAGAAAAAGTGCGGACAGAAAAAAGTGCAGACAGAAATAAGTGCGGACAGAAAAAGTGCGGACAGAAAAAGTGCGGACAGAAAAAGTGCGGACAGAAAAAAGTGCGGACAGAAAAAAGTGCAGACAGAAATAAGTGCGGACAGAAAAAGTGCGGAAGGACAGACAAAGCCGGCCCGATAGTTTTCTTTTACAGAAAACTAAAAGGGTAAACATCGCTTGTATTACGTTAAAAAATGACTACAGCTGAATTCTAATGGATGATAATTAAATTTAACATTATAGCGTATGGTGAGAAATGGCTTGTAAACCCTCGTTGAAATTTTCACCTTTTTTACAAATATTATAGTTCAGTGGTTTTTAAACCTTTTGAGGTCACGATGCCCTTAGTGAATGAATATTTTTTAACTGACCCTGAAATTAAAGAAAAATAAATAAGAGATGGGTTCATACGTGTTTTTAGTTTTCTGAAGAGCAAACTATTGTGTCGGTTTTGTCTGTCCGTCCGCACTTTATTCTGCCCGCCCTCAGATCCTAAAAACTACCGAGGCTAGAGGGTTGCAAATTGTTATGCTGACCATCCACCTTCCAATTAACAAACATACCAAATTGCAGCCCTCTAACCTCAGTAGTTTTTATTTTATTTAAGGTTAAGATTAGTCATAATCGTGCATCTGACAACGATATAGGCCAGGCCACCACCAGGCCGTGTTAAAATTTCATGGGCCGGGGCACACACAGTATTATACCGACACCTCCGAAAGATAGATCTGTTTTCGGTGGCCTTGATTGCACGATGCACAGAAAACTTGATTGCGCCGAATGGGACTTGGCACTTCAATCCCCAAGTTACGTGTCCCTTAGTGTAAAAATATTTTTCATCAGAACCTGAAATTCTTAACAAATACATATAAGTTAATGTATACGTAGTTCTTTTGAATTGAACCTCAAATATATTCAAAGTATTTGAATGCT
>NC_089747.1:2567500-2575000 GCF_040412425.1 Macrobrachium rosenbergii | reverse complement strand
TCTCTCTCTCTCTCTCTCTCTCTCTCTCTCTCTCTCTCCCTCCCCTTCATATCTTTCTAGTCAATTTCCCTCAGGTCCAAAGAATTTCTTTTCCTCTAATAATGTTTCGCATCCACTGCGTAAACCCTTCGGTTCTTTGGAGACATTACTTTTAGTAGAACTGTTTTCAATGCTCCCTTGGCCATAAACATCTCGTCTGGCAAATTCCACGTCCCAGTATAAGGAAAACCTTCAGACACTGCATTTATTTTTATGGGTTATTAAGGGACAATAAAATAGATAGACAAATCTATCCAAAGTTATTCAATTGGGGTCTGTTACTGAGAAAAACAGTGGATTAAATAGTTCTCTAATGTGAACGGAAAATCATTACTTTATCATTATTAAGGATTAGATCTATTTGAATATGTATTATGAATTTATTTTATGTCTTTTGATGCAGCATTTATTTCTATGGGTTTTTAAAGGATAGTGACATAGATAGACACATCTATTTTCAGTTATTCAACTGGGTAATGTTATTGAAAAACGAAATTGTGAATTAAATAGTTTTCTAAAATAAACAAAATAACTTATTTAACCATTATCGGAGACTGGGTCTATCTGAATATTCATATAATTGCATACGTATCTTTTACGTCATTCCAAGAACTATTTTAGTAATCTATCTCAAGTGACATCACAGCTAGGCTGATCAAGAATAAGATAAAAATATTAAAGAAAATAGTTTTTTGAGACTAGATCCATCTGAATATGCCTTATGAATTATATACGTATCTTGTACGTCATTTCAAGAACTGTTTTAATATTCTATATTAGGTAATGTCACACTAAGATTAGTCAAAAATAAAATAAAATTATTAAAGATAACAGCTTCGTATGTACGCCAGAATGCACTCCAAAATATAACTTCATTTTAAGAGACCATCGTCACATGATAATGACGTCACAAAGTTAAGAGTTTCAGACAGACAAAAATAACCCACTTTTCAAGGTCAGTATGTGAGACTCATAAGTTCACGCCAATTGTTGGCGTGATCTTTAACCAGCGTCGCGTGAGCATCGCCCCTTACGCTAAATCTTCTCTCTCAATGACGCTTAGCTGACACGAACTGAACGCGTTAAGCTCACGGAGCACACAATGTTTTCTTTTATAAGAATGGAATTCATTTCAGTTTCTGGAGAGCCGGGGGGCGAAGTTATAGTCCCATATTGGGCAGTTCGTGTCTTCTCAAGTTCCGAAGCGGTTTCATTAAGTTCGTAAGAGAGAGAGAGAGAGAGAGAGAGAGAGAGAGAGAGAGAGAGAGAGAGAGAGAGAGAGAGAGAGAGGCAATTGTAATAATTCTCATTATTCCTTTGTTCTATTTTTATTATTCTTATTCTGTTTTTACCTATCCTATTTTTCTTATTTTCTTTAAAGGCTGTTGGTTGGGGGAAAATAATAGAGGCATATAGCTGCAATTGTAACCATTACTGGCTATTTTCGCGGGTTTTTCAGGGGGCGTTTAATAAGTTCAAAATAGCGAATGGTATAAACCCCTGGATTATCTGTCTTTCAAAGAGGAATTAAGACGCAAAGGAACATTACTACATTAAAGAACTCATTGGTTAAGATGCGAGGATTACCTGCTTACACATCCACTGAAGCCAGAGTTTACACAAACAGTTAAAGAAGGCTTTCCACCTCCGCCCAGACGACGCAACTTCTCATGCTACCAAAGGACATCCTACTAAACATTTCATACGTTGGCGCAATTAGCCAACGCGGGCGGGATTTAACCTCTTATATGGCTTCGTAATGCTCCAAAAAGCGCACAAATTTAAAACAATTTCTCGGGGGCTTAAAGCCCCCCCCCCCTTCCCCCAGCTGATAGGGCTCGCTTCGCTCACGAACCCCACCTATACCATAAGTCTTAAACCTTTGTCCCACCAAGAAAAATCTAACATGACGCCACTGATAACCAAAGCGTTGCAATGTAATACAAGTCTATATAAGTGTCAACGGGATTACCAAAGGTACAGGTAGTAGGAATATTATGTATCCTCTTCAGAAATACTTCAGCCGGCCGCGTTGCAGATGGGAATGTTACGAGTATCATTCCAGTCAATTTGCTGGGAACAGAGGACACTGGGTAAAGGAACTTGAATTGTAAAGAGATATTCTGTAACTTGCTTGGAATACAGGATATAATTTACTGGAAATTGAGGACACTGGAAAAGGAACTTGAACTGTACGAAATATTCAACAAGTTGCTTAGAATACATGATATAAGATATTTTTATTGTTTTTATTCTTGTTGACCTTATATGGGAGTTACCAGGTTCTAAAAATTGGGCAAAAAAATTTTCAATTTGTCTGAAATCACGATTTATCAAAAGAGTTGGCCTCATCAGGCTACCAATATGAGGTTTGAGGTCTCTCTCTCTCTCCCCCACCTCTCTCTCTCTCTCTCTCTCTCTCTCCTCTCCCCCACCTCTCTCTCTCTCTCTCTCTCTCTCTCTCTCTCTCTCTCTCTAGGAGCCTGGTGGTGGCATTTGCCATATACAACCGAGAATTCCCGGGTTCGAGCCCAGGCGAGGAAGAACGATATGGCAACGTCTCTTTAAAACCAAATATTCCTTTGCTGATCTTTTACCTAGTTGTTTGCTGACTGTTGTATGTTGCAGAGGAAATGGAGAGAGGGGAAAATACCTCGAAGAGGTAATATTTATCAAGCCTAGGTGAATCCGTTCATCAGCCTTCATCCAATAATAAGAAAGGAGAGTGGCCTCCAAGAGGTAATGCGCTCACAAAACTCCACAAACAATTACAAAGGGAAAGCAGCCTCGAAGAGGCAATCCATTCATCAGACTCTCCCCTAACACTCACAAAGAGAAAGTTACCTCGAAGAGGTAATCCATTCATTAGACCAACTCCAGCAATAAAACAATAAGAAGACCTCGAAGAGGTAGTTTTAACCCCACCTGGATTACAACCACTTCACCAAACGGTTACAAAGGGCGTTGTCCTCGAAGAGGTA
This sequence comes from Macrobrachium rosenbergii, assembly GCF_040412425.1. NCBI lineage: Eukaryota > Metazoa > Arthropoda > Malacostraca > Decapoda > Palaemonidae > Macrobrachium > Macrobrachium rosenbergii. The sequence continues at coordinate 2,571,980 of NC_089747.1, read as the reverse complement.
ATCCATTCACCAGGCAACCTCCAACGATAAAAAACAAGACCTCGAGGAGGTAACTTTCACCCCACTTATGTTAACCAATTCACCAAACTCCCCCCAAAACAATTACAAAGAGAAAGTGGCCCTCGAAGAGGTAATCCATTCATCAGGTTACCTCCAACACACGGTGAACAATTCATTTCACCCTTGCTTTGATCCGCTGAGCGAAGTCCTAATTCGCTCAGTAATTACTTTTCATGTAACTCCGCAATTGGCTTCTCTCTCATGTAGCTTTGGCGTAAATCCGCTGAATAAACCAACAACATATGTTCGGTTATATGTTGGCTTTCAAAACGTGAAAAATGTTTGACAACATGCTCAGCTGTCAGTTACTTTCTAGGTCAGTGCGTTCTGTTATTGGACAGAATTATGAAGTTATTGGGGGGAAATGTTTATATTTCACAAGAACAAGAGTCAAAATTGTCTTTATGTTTCAAAGAGACAAACATGCAATATTAAATATATTAGATAAAACTGTCACTAAAAGAAATTTTGATAAAATTGGGAGAGTGCAGTAATACACAGTTATATACCCGGTCAGTAGGTTGTATAATTTTCTAGTATTATGAAGTTATTGAGGAAATATTGATATTTCACAATTATAAAAAATAAATGTCTTTACAGTTCAAAGAAAAAATAAACACTAATGAATTAATCATTAAAACTGTATATTAAAATAAGTAAAAAATGCGCCGAAATTTCTTCGGCGCAATCGAGTTTCCTGTACAGCGTCTAATCAAGGCCACCGAAAATACTGTACGGTAGATCTATCTTTCGGTGGTCTCGGTATAATGCTGTATGACCGGCGGCCCATGACTCTTTAACCACGACCCGGTGGTGGCCTACCCTATATCGTTGCCAGAAGCACGATGATGAATAACTTAATCCTTAAATAAAACAAAAACTACTGAGGCTAGAGGGCTGCAATTTGGTATATTTGATGACTGGAGGGTGGATGATTAACATACCAATTTGCAGCCCTCTAGCCTCAGTAGTTCTTAATTAAGATCTGAGGGTGGAGAGAAAAAGTGTGGACGGACAAACAACCGTTTTCTTTTACAGAAAACTAAAAATGATGAATGTATTGATTAAATCTGTAAATTAAAATAAAAATAATACACAGTAATACACTTTATGTCGTTTGCCGAGTCACTAAAGCGAATTTATTTTGTACGAATAAATTTGTAAGAACTTACTTAAGCTAATTCGTTCCAGCCTTTCAAAGCGCGTATGTAAATGTTCCTGTTACATCATTCTGCATATATATACTTTACGCAATGTGTGGACCGCCAATCACTTTCCTGTTTAAACTTACTTACAAAATATTGATATAGGTCAAAGCATAAAATTCTTACTATATACTTAACGCACCATAACAAAGCTGGCATTATATTAACTCAGCTCGGTCTCGAAATAACTAAGGAACTTAATTTCACAGGCGGCTGTCAGGAGTGAAATTAACTTGTAGCAGTGATCACTAGTGCTTAGCAATACTCAAAGAAAATATACCGGGCGAATTGGGAGCCTATCCAGGATAAAAGAAAATAACAGTTATTGATGAGTTCTATTCTTTTTTTGGTTTTCTGTAAAAGAAAACTCTTGTGCCGGCTTTGTCTGCCCGTTCGCGCTTTTTCTGTCCGCACTTTTTCCTGTCCGCACTTTTTCTGTCCGCCATCAGATCTTAAAAACTACTGATGCTAGAGGGCTGCAGATTGGTATTTTGATCATCCACCCTCCAATCATCAAATATACCAAATTACAGCCCATTAGCCTCAGTTAGTTTTTATTTTATTTAAGGTTAAGTTAGCCATAATCGTGCTTCTGTTATCGATATAGGACAGGCCACCACCTGGCCGTGGTTAGAGTCTCATGGGCCGCGGCTCATACAGCATTATGCCGAGACCACCGAAAGATAGATCTATTTTCGGAGGCCTTGATTATACGCTGTACAGAAAAATCCATTGCGCCGAAGAAATTTCGGCGCATCTTTACTTGTTTTAATATAAACTAGGTTTTAGTGTATTGGCGCTAAACAAAAGGCAAGTAATTTCACACTTCCTGCTTCTGTGCAGTCTAATCGGCCAAAAAAATGTATGAGTATTGCGTCATAACCTGTTTTTCATGTATTAAAACATTTAAATGTATGTGAAAATTCTTTATCGTCTTTTAGACAATTTAAACAACTATGGATGATTTCTATATTGGTTCTTAAAATATTGAATTAATATATAAAAATTTTGAAATTATTCTTTGCAAAGAAATCATTTTCTCAATCTCTCTTTTAATTCTCTCTCTCTCTCTCTCTCTCTCTCTCTCTCTCTCTCTCTCTATATATATATATATATATATATATATATATATATATATATATATATATATATATATATATATATATATATATATATGTATATATATTGTATATATATATATATATATATATATATACACACATATATATATATATATATATATATATATATATATATATATATATATATATATATATATATATATGTGTGTATATATATATATATATATATACATATATATATATATATATATTCATTTATTTATTTATTCCAAGCTCATCTGCATTTACTCTTCTCCCCTGCTTGTTGGTGACAGCGCAGATTTAATTATATACCAAACTTCAGCGCCAGACAAATTTGAGTGTCTCAGTCGACTGTCCTCCCTACAAATGGCTTAAAACTTTCACCCCCTTTTTTTTTAATCATCGTTAATTGACTACCAAGTTTTCACGTTTAGCTTTTTCTCTTTATCCTTCAGTCCGTATATTTTATTAAGAATGCATGTTTTTCACTTTTACTAAAAAGATTTTTTTTATACACACAGCTGGCGCAGACAGCTCAATATGTCTGGAATGAGTTGAATTCTCATTTCCATTTTTGCTTTTGAATTTTTCGTGTTTAATGTTTGTGTAATGCTGGATGTTTTTTCTGTTATTATATATATATTTTTTTTACAATTTACTGCAGTCTATTTTTTTCATTTTTTGCTCTTCAAAATCCAATGGTCATTTTTGTTTTATGCCACTTTTATTTTCTGTTGCCATTTTAATGCAGTGAATTCCGCCACCGTTTTTTGATAATTATGTACAAAATTCCTGTATTTAACTACGCGAATAAACAGCGATATAACCTGCAACAGTTTCATTAACAGTTAATGATGCAATACGAAAATTCCTACAGGATTTATTCACCTTTGATTAGATAAATAACTTCTCAAAATCATTCACGAATTTTATTTTCATTTTGCATAAAATTATTTCTATCTGAACAAGGTCCTTAATCGGCAAATCTCTATTTAATTCTTGAATTAGTCAGTCACTAAGAAATATATATTTTTGTCTTTACGAAATTATTTTTCTATTCCTGAATATTTTTATATGATTTCGCCTTACCATCATTACTTAATTCTCGAGTTAGTCAGTCACCAAAAACAAGAAAAATAAAATAAAAACGATTTTTTTTATTACGAAAAAGCTATGCTAATTCATTCGTGAATTTATATATCGCATAATTCATTTTTATAGAATTGCCATTACTCAATTCTCCTTCAGCCAATCACCACTTTTTTTATATTCTCTTTCCATTTTTTTGTTTTTAACTTTCTTGTATTACATAATTACCATTACTTAATTCTCCCGTTAGCCAGTCACCAAAAACAAAAAAACAAAAAAATCTGTTTATCTTTATTTAATTCTCCCATTAGACAACCACCAAAAGCGTAAAAACCCATTTTTCTGTTTTTTTATTGTTTTTTTTATGTTCTCTTTCCATTTTTTAGTTTTTAACTTTTGTTTTACATAATTACCATTACTTAATTCTCCCGTTGGCCAATCACAAAAAACCAGTTTTTGCTTCTCTTTTTTTTATCTTTTTATGTCCTTTCCATTTCTGTAGTTTTTAACTTTTTTTTTACATAATTACCATTATTTAATTCTCCTATTAGCCAGTCACCAAAAACAAAAAAAAATTTTTTCTGTTTTTTTCTTTTAGTTTTTCTTTCTTTTTTGTTTATTTTTTCGATATTCTCTCTCCATTTTTTTTTTTTAAATTTGTGACTTTTTTTTGTTTTACATAATTACGGGTACTTAATTCTCCCGTTACCCAATCACCAAAAACAAAACAAAAAACTCTTTTCTGTTTTTTTATTGTTTTTGTTTGTTTGTTTGTTTCGATGTTCTCTTTCCATTTTTTTTAGTTTTTTATTTTTTTTTACATAATTACCATTATTTCATGCTCCTATTAGCCAGTCACCAAAAACAAAAATAAAAAATTTCCTGTTTTTTCTTTTAGTTTTTCTTTATTTATTGTTTATTTTTTCGATGTTCTCTCTCCATTCACCGCTCGCCTTTCGCGTATTCACAACTGCCGCGCGGCTCCTTTTGAAGTCTTCCGCTTCATTTGAAGTCCATGTTTTT
>NC_089747.1:2560000-2562500 GCF_040412425.1 Macrobrachium rosenbergii | reverse complement strand
CCCCTTTCCCCAAGTCACTAAAAAGTGTCCGAAAACTCGTAAAAACATTTGGCAAGTTTTCACATCCCGCGTCCGACGTCGACGAAAACGCCTCCTAATTCAGACGATGTTATGGCATATTCTGGGCGAGATAAAGCAGCTATCTCACCTGAGGTAACTTTGTGGGAGCGCATTAAGTTGTCATTTCTCATTATCTTCGCTTGATACTTTTTTTTTCGTCTGCCGTGACTGTTCGATGGCTTAGACTTGGAGTAAATAGGAACATTGTGATTTTATCTTTACCAAGACTTGAGTATTTAACTAATGTATTAACTGTATCGTTTAAAATACAATAAAATAAAGAAAAATTAACAGCAAAATATCCGTATCTTTAGACTGAAAAAATGTTGTGCTGTGGAATGCAATGATATAATTATGGAGCTGTCATGGCCTCACAAATATCATATTTTATTCTACTGCAATCGTATTTTAAATGATCAATCGAAAATGTCAATCATTCTTCATGACAGGTTCTTGTTTATTTTATGCTCTTGGATACGAGATGAGATGATGTCATGGTAACTGAAATTCACAGAAAATATTTTTAATTTCTACTTTACATCCACACAAAAAATTTTATTTGGTGCGCCATTAAGAAATTAATTTCAAAGTCAATAATGGAAGATAATCTTTGGCAAGTTATTGGAAAATATCTACCAAATAATATCCCTTGGGGATACTTATCAAATTAAACTATTTCCTGGCCATGAAAAATATTTGAAATTATGATTACAATCTATATCTAGTTTAGTTACTCTGCTGAGTACCGTATTAGGTCAAGAATCTACACCCGTATATATGTATAAATGGAAACACAAAAGTTAACTAGACTATTGGTCCTGTTTGGTGAATAAGAAAGTCAATAAGTCCTTTCCTGTGCATAGGTACAAACGTTGAACACAAAAGTTAATTGGTCAAGAAATCCTTAGGTGTACAGGTGTAAAAATCAGCTGAACCATTTGCCCTGTTGATGACCAAAACAATCCCTTACCTGTACGTTATGTACAAAAAAAAACAATTTAACTGGACCATTTGGTCCTACTGACGACCACTAAAAGTTCTTACGTGTATATGTCATGTACAAACAAAAACAAGAAACTTGACTCTGCCACTTGGCCCTCCTGATGATCAATGGAAGTCCTGACCTGTAAATTTCATGTAAAAAAATTTTAAAAATTTACTGGACCATTTAGTCCTGCTGACGACCAATGGAAGCCCTTACCTGTAAATGTTATGTCCAAACAAAAACATAAAAGTCAAAAGAACCATTTGGCCCAACTGACGACCAAAAACAAGCCTTCCTTACCTGCAGCATAGGGACGAAATAGCACAAGAAGGACCCAAAGATCCAGTTCTGGATGAGCAAGATGGCCAGAGACAGAGGCAGCAGAAAGACGCTCATGATGAAGTTACACACGCCGATGTTCATGATGAACGCGCAGGTGGGATCCCTGTACAGGCGCCGACGGAGGATGTGCGTGATCATCGCCACGTTACCCACGGTGCCCATGAGGACGAGGCCGCCGTAGAGGACCAGGAACAGAGGGTAGATGTTCACGAGCGACTGGCGGAGGTGGGGCGTCCGGAAGTCGACCGTCTCGTTCGGGAACCTCTGCAGGTTGTTGATGATCGGGCCCAGGATCTTGTCCGGCAGGGAGCGGAGTTCGGGGGTGTCGCGGGGCATGGCGGCGCTTGGTCTCACAAAAATGGTCACTTGTATCTGTTGCCGAAAAGAAAAGCACTTGGCCCCCTGAAATGTCGACCATATTAACCGCTTACATATTGAGCATTTGCAGTGTCTCTGACTATGTCTACCCAAACAAGAAATACCTCAAGACCAGGTGGAATTGTCGTAGCTTTCCCTAACTTGGAGTTGATCACTCGACGCAAACAAACTTCAAAAACAAACAAAGCATCTTAATGACGGACTTGGGACTCTGATTCAAAAGAGTTAACAGAACCAAAGAGCGTTTAAGTAACAACAAAACTCTCCTTTGCACAATCATCGCTGTTCGAAAACTTCTGAGCAAGATGTCAACACAAATGACAATGAACAGTAAGACGCAAAATTAAAAAGATTATCTCTCGAGCATCGTCGTTTCAGAAACTAAACCAAACTGAACAAAGTTTCTTCTCCCGTATCAGGAGAAACGGTACTTATCGAAGATCACATTAGCACTGTCCATGAAGACTTTCCGACAGACGATCTCTCAGATGAACTGATCTAATCTTCTTCTTCTTCTTCTCTTGGGACGTATTAATCCAGGGCAATCTTGCGAAGCGAGGCTCCCTGATCCACGGAGGGCAATTCATCTCGTTTCTTCTCATCTTTGGATGATATTCTATCATACATCAATAGTTTAAGCATTAAGCTTCTTTTTGACGTATCTAGACATTTACTGATATGAGAATTCCGTGAGATTTTTCGACAAATGTCATGGCTTTAGTCGCCATAACTCTC
>NC_089747.1:2532500-2555000 GCF_040412425.1 Macrobrachium rosenbergii | reverse complement strand
AGATCTATTTTTCCGGCCGTACAGAAAACTCGATTGCAACGAAGAAACTTCAGCGCATTTTTACTTGTTGATTCTCTCAATCAGGTATGGCGGGTCGGTCATTCGACATCCGTATGAAAAATAAAAATGTAGTGGAAAGCTGAGATAATCAGGACTGGAATTTTACAATAACGCGGAAAAATCTGAATATAATTCTCTTCTTACGAACTTCCTAAGAACTGGGTTTCTTCCAGTTCGTTGGAAACAAGGAAAAGTCCCTTATGTTACTTCTATCAGTGGTACGGCCCCTTTTAGAGAGAATTTATTCACGTTCTTCTGTTTTATAGTAAATTCCAAGTCTCGATTATGTCAATTATCGCCTTGATTTAATGAACATGGGGATATTGACGGACTAAACATCCATGCCTGGTTGTGAGAATCAATACGATCAAGTTTCTTCGGCGCAATCGAGTGTTCTGTACAGCGTCTAATCAAGGCCACCGAAAATAGATCTATCTTTCGGTGGTCTCGGTATAATGTTGTATGAGCCGCAGCCCTCGAAACTTTAACCACTGCCAGGTGGTTGCCTTTCCTGTATCGTTGCCAGAAGCACGATTATGGCTAACTTTAACCTTACATAAAATAAAAACTATTGAGGTTAGAGGGCTGCAATTTGGTTTGTTTGATGACTGGAGGTTGGATGATCAACATACCAATTTGTAGCCTTCTAGCCTCAGTAGGTTTTAAGATCTGAGGGCGGACAGAAAAAAGTACGGGCAGAAAAAGTGAGGACAGAATAAAGTGCGGACGGAAAAAGTGCGGACAGAAAAAGTGCGAACAGAGAAAGTGCGGACAGAATATGCGGACAGAAAAAGTGAGGGCAGAAAAATGTGCGGACAGAAAAAGTGCGGACAGAAAAAGTGCGGACGGACAGACAAATCCAGCACAATATTTTTCTTTTACAGAAAACTAAAAAAAGTAAGAAGTCTTAAACTCTACCTGTCAGGATAAAAAGGAATATCTCAAGAAACGATCTCCTATATGAGAGACGATTTCGAGAAGATAACAGAATCGTCTCGCAAATGAGAGCCCAAAAAAGCAAGAGGGTGCTAGAACCACCACCTCGTATATAAGAGACCACTGGCTCTTCTGATAAAATAGGTCATTGGAAACAGGTCACTGGAATCAGGCAAAGAGGTAAACGAAAGTCTAAAAATTCCACGGCCTGTGATTAGAGCCGAGGAAGACAGCAGCTGCTCTCTGAATAATGAGAAGAAGTTACCAGACCAGGCTCTTGTTACACAAGAGCGGTCTGATACTCTCTCTCTCTCTCTCTCTCTCTCTCTCTCTCTCTCTCTCTCTCTCTCTCTCTCTCTCTGTGACCTTTATAGCGGCCGTACAATCGATACAGGTTGGTCAGTCTGGGAAAACCGAAGGAAAAAGATCTAAGGGTAAAATTATATTTGGCCATTTGTGAGATAAAATTATTTTTTCCATAAAATTATTTTTTTTTCTAAAATGTTGAATTAAAGTCAAAATATGTCCTACTATAAATATAACATTCCATTTAAAGACATATATTTACTTTTTATCTTTAAAAATAGGGAAAAATAGTCATAACTAAATAGGCTATAAAATATTAAGCATCTGAGAAACCTTTCAAAATTATGATTTTAATAAGTCTCCGGAATTCGCAAACTTCTGTCAAGGGTGAACCATTTTCCCTCCAGAAGTTCCATTCTAATCTCTCCCAAAAAATTTAATCGTAGGTTATTAATCGCAGGGTCCATCTTTGGTCAAATTATCCTAAGAATTCATAAATACATTTTTGAGAGAGAGAGAGAGAGAGAGAGAGAGAGAGAGAGAGAGAGAGAGAGAGAGAGAGAGAGAGAGAGAGAGTTTTAGAGAGATGTTTTTTATATTGTTCATGTTTATGTTTACATTTGATTTGTTCATATATATATATATATATATATATATATATATATATATATATATATATATATATATATATATATATATATATATATATATATATATATATATATATATATATATATATATATATATATATATATATACATACATACACACACACACATACATACATATATATATATATATATATATATATATATATATATATATATATATATATATATATATATATATATATATATATATATATATATATATAATCACGAGCATTAATTACTGCCTGCGACTTCGTATGAAAGGACGACAGCTTTAAAACTGACGCAGAACCCTGATGATTACAGCCCAAATTCACAATGGTCCATGTTTGCCGACGGAAGTAATTTATATTGATCAGAGAGAAGAGAGAGAGATATGAGAAGAGTGAAGAACCATGAGAATATATATGAAGAAGAGATAATTATTACAGAAGGAGAGAGAGAGAGAGAGAGAGGAGTGTAGAACCATGAGAATATATATGAAAAAGAGATAATAATAACAGAGAGAGAGAGAGAGAGAGAGAGAGAGAGAGAGAGAGAGAGTCAGGAAGAAAATTTGAAAACTGTATAATAATAATAATAATAATAATAATAATAATAATAATAATAATAATAATAATAATAATAATAATAATAATAATAATAATAAACAGTGTCATTATTTCTGTTCTCTCTTCATCACCAGTGTTCAGTTACTTTTTATTTACTTAAGAATAAAACGTTTGAAAATTCCTTCTTCATTATCCAGACATTTCTCTGAATAAATCAATGAAAATGAATGAATAAAAATGTATAAAAATCATTTAATAAAAATTCATTTACCCAAAGAAGTTGGAACGCCACACAGCTAAACCCAGATCTAAATATTTAGGACCCACTTTATGAAATTGGAAAATTTTGAAACTTTTTCCATTTTCCAATCGGGAAAGTAGATTAAAAACACAGACTGGTAAACAGGTAACGTCCTACGCAAATGGAAAAACCCGTTTTCCTGCGTGTTTGGTTGTGTGGTTTGATCAAATATTTGGAGGACAGATGTTCGGGCCTGAATGCATCAGGATGTAAATGTTCTTTGGATGACCTGGATGAAAATTTTGATTGATTTTTAATGGTTTAAAAATTCATAATTTAAACTGGGGAATCTGTATCGTGGATTTTGTAACTAGATAAAATAATAATAATAATAATAATAATAATAATAATAATAATAATAATAATAATAATAATAATAATAATAATAATAATAATAATAATAATAATAATAATAATATGCTGTTTTGGTTTGATTCTGAACTTTACAATTTAAACTGGGGATTGTGTATTGTGGATTTTGTAACTACATAAAACTATAATACAACAACAATAATAATAATAATAATAATAATAATAATAATAATAATAATAATAATAATATATACCGTTTTGTTTTAATTCTGGACTTTGGAATTTAAAGTGGAGATTCTGTATCGTGGATTTTGTAGATGACGAAGGAAATAGAATAATAACTGAATAATGTCAAATTGCTAATTATCATTCTATAAGCAACTTCCTTTTCTCTCTCTCTCTCTCTCTCTCTCTCTCTCTCTCTCTCTCTCTCTCTCTCTCTCTCTCTCTCTCTCTCTCTCTCCTTCTAGTATCATTATCTCTTTCTCAAACAATTTCTACCTATCTCTCCAGTTCTCATTTTTATCTTTCCATCCTTCTCTCTCTCTCTCTCTCTCTCTCTCTCTCTCTCTCTCTCTCTCTCTCCCCCTTCTTTTATCATTATCTCTTTCTCAAACAATTTCTACCTAACTCTCCAGTTCTTATTTTTATCTTTTCATCCTTCTCTCTCTCTCTCTCTCTCTCTCCCCTTATTTTATCATTATCTCTTTCTCAAACAATTTCTACCTAACTCTCCAGTTCTTATTTTATCTTTTCTCCTCTCTCTCTCTCTCTCTCTCTCTCTCTCTCTCTCTCTCTCTCTCTCTCTCTCTCTCTCTCCCCTTCTTTTATCATTATCTCTTTCTCAAACAATTTCTACCTAACTCTCCAGTTCTTATTTTTATCTTTCCAACCTTCTCTCTCTCTCTCTCTCTCTCTCTGCTTCTTTTATCATTACCTATTTTTCAAATAATTTCTCCCTGACTCTCCAGTTCTCATTTATCTCTCTCTCTCTCTCTCTCTCTCTCTCTCTCTCTCTCTCTCTCTCTCTCTGTGGGGGCCCAAAAAACCCGTAACTCTAACGAATTTCGTGTGTGTTACGTCAACCTCTATCATGGACCCTGAAACGCCTCTCAAACAGTTTATTGGCAGGAGCCTAACACGGTCCTCGTAATCATTTCACCCTCTCTTTTTTTTCTTTATTTTCTTTTACACTTTTACTCTTTTTCTTTTAAGGGGATTGTGAGTATGTTTGTTCAAGCATATACGTGTTCGTATACTTGTGTTTATATGAAAACAATTACATAATATTTTTACTCCTCTCTTTCTCTCTCTCTCTCTCTCTCTCTCTCTCTCTCTCTCTCTATATATATATATATATATATATATATATATATATATATATATATATATATATATATATATATATATATATGTATGTATGCATGCTGCAATACAATATTCTTTATTACTGGCAGACATGTTTTGGGTAAGCAATAAAATCTAACGGAATAATTCGCTCAAACTGGTAAAACTACAATAATATTTTGAAATGTTTTCGGTTCTGCTTTTCAATCTAAATGATTGCTTTTACCTCGAGGCCAAAATCTACCCAGAAATCTTCATAAGGACCCACCAATAGCATTATCACCTAAAATGGTCTTAATTTGCTAACCAACACAAAATTTCAGACTTTGGGTTAGACACGCATGTCTATTCCATGTTCAAGGAATAGACTTTGGGTTAGTAACGGAAATAACTATTCCATATCTCTTCCATTCCTGTTCCATGTCCATGGAATAGACTTTGGGTTAACAATGAAAATATCAATTCCATGTCTATTCCAGCCCTGTTCCATGACCATGGGATAGAATTCGGGTTAGTAATGAAAATGCCTGTTCTATGTCTATTCCATGCCTATTCCATGTCCATGAATTAGACTTTGGGTTAGTGACAAAATGTCTATTCCATGTATATTCCAGTCTGTTCCATGTTCATGGAATAGACTTTGGGTTTGTAATGAAAATATCAATTCCATGTCTATTCCAACCTATTTCATGCTCACGGAATAGACTTTGGGTTAGTAATGAAAATATCAATTCCATATCTATTCCAGCCTATTCCATGTCCGTGGAATAGACTTTGGGTTAGTAATGAAAATGCCCATTCCATGTCTATTCCAGTCCTGTTCCATGCCCATCGAATGGAATTCGGATTAGTAATGAATATGCCTGTTCCATGTCTATTCCAGTTTGTTCCATGTCCATGGAATAGACTTTGGGTTAATAACGAAAATATCAATTCCATGTTTATTCCAGCCTATTCCATACCCATGGAATAGATTCCAGTTGACTCAGAGTTTCAAGAATCAAATTCCCCCGCAGTGTTTTCTTTTGCAATTGCACCTAACAATTTTTGCAAGCCTGCCTGTATTTTTTCAACCGGCAAGAGTACGGTTCCATGTGGGGAGTATAACTATCGAATCGCCGAAATTTAATTATCTGTTTCTGTTGCGCCTGCGTGAAGCGACATAGCCCAGGGCAGAATAGGTTAAATTTATGATTGCTTCTACGGTCTACCAAAAATGGAAAACGCAGTTTTCTTATTTTTAAAAATTTTTTTGGAAAATGTTTCCTGTTTAGTCATACAAAAAGGAATTTTTAGATTTTGAAATTCAAAAGAGTAGGGAAGTATGTTAGGTTTATATTTTGCTGGAATTACTGACTGAGTACAATGAAATTTGTAAAATAGTTCAGTAATTTAGTACATACGATGTAATTATGGGGGATATTTTTTCATAATAATTATAAGTTCATTGTTAATGATCGAATGTTTTAAGCGGAAAAAATTATTCCAGATTAAATTCTCTGATAATAATAATAATAATAATAATAATAATAATAATAATAATAATAATAATAATAATAATAATAATAATAATAATAATAATAATAATAAAGTTCAGTATAAACTACTGAATATTTTTTATGCCAAAATAATTACGAATTGCTTTCTCATTGGTATGATGGATAATATAATAATAATAATAATAATAATAATAATAATAATAATAATAATAATAATAATAATAATAATAATAATAATAATAATAATAAATAAAGTTAATAATATAAGTAATAATACTGTACATAACTGAATACTTTTAGTCATCGACACATTGGATAATAATAATAATAATAATAATAATAATAATAATAATAATAATAATAATAATAATAATAATAATACCTATGGAAGAGCGAGGGGGGGAGACAGGCCCCATTCTGGCAAGGGAAGAAGGACACCAGACAACCCAACAGCTTCCGAGAGGTTTTGGCGAACTGATACCTGCAGGAAGAAACGGAACCGGAGGTCAGGTAGTGGGTCTTGCTGACAAGAAGGTAAAATGAAAGTGATTACAGAAAATATAGAACGTAAATCTTTTGGGATGACGTTCAGAATGACAGATTCGAAGGGACTGTGAGATTTCCTTTGGTTGTGAGCTGGGAGTTGGTGGTGGAAGTGTATGAACGAAAAGCAATATTTTCTGTAGTTTTTCATGGAAATTGAGAAGGCGGATTTAAATAGTAGAGGAAATGATTCCTCAATATCTGTCATGAATTTTTATTATTATTATTATTATTATTATTATTATTATTATTATTATTATTATTATTATTATTATTATTATAAATAGAGAATTTAATCTGCAATATGTTTGTCGACTAAAAGGGTCCAGTAGTTTAATAAAAATAATAATAATAATAATAATAATAATAATAATAATAATAATAATAATAATAATAATACAAAGAACATACTATTATTATTATTATTAATATTATTATTATTATTATTATTATTATATTTATTATTATTATTATTTTTGTTGTAAATAGAGCATCTATTCTGCAGTAAGTTTGTCGATTAAAAGCGTCCAGAAATTTAAAAAAAAACTATTATTATTATTATTATTATTATTATTATTATTATTATTATTATTATTATTATTATTATTATTATTATTATTATTATTATTATTATTATTATTATTCAGAAAACGCACCCTATTCATATGGAACACGCCCACCACAGGGCCACTGACTTGAAATTCAAGCTTCCACAGAATATGGTGTTGATTAGGAGGAAGTAAGAGGAAGTAAAGGGAAATACAGAAAGAAGAGATACCACTTATCAAAGAAAATAAATCAATAAATAGATAAATAGATAAAAATGTATCAAAATACAAGAAGAACAGTATTAGGTTAGTAATGCATTGCATCTTCGCTTGAACTTCTGAAGTTCCAATTCCACGACATCCTCTGGAAGGCTGTTTCACAGTCCATTGAAATAACAACTTCTACAAAATTGTAAATTGCTTTTTTTTTAAACTCTAGTATGTCCCAGTAATGGAACTGTGAAAGAGATTTGTAAAAAGTGTAGGGAAATTTTCCTCAACATTTTGAGATGTATTGAATAATAATACATCTACAAATTAAAAAATTTTACTTATATTAATATGATTTTAAAAATGTCTGCCATACTGAAATAAAAGTAAGATCTCAATAACTGAAATAAAAAATCTCAATAATATACATATATATATATATATATATATATATATATATATATATATATATATATATATATATATATATATATATATATATATATATATATATGTATATATATATATATATATATATATATATATATATATATATATATATATATATATATATATATATATATATATATATATATATATATATATATATAGATCGTCCCCCTTCTGACGATAATATCGGCCCCATTCCGACGATAATATCGTCCACCTTCTGCTGACGATACCGGATACCCTAAAGACACCTGATTTATGACTGCGTCGCTCAAGGATCTCGTCTTTAAAACGCCAATAAATCTGAAATTCAGCTTCGGCAGGACACTAATATAATGGCACGCATGCATTTATGCCAGATCCTCCCAGCGAATCATTATCATCGGTGCTGGAGTCCACTCGCTCACAGGGCCATAAAAATTCCACGCGATTTGGGCAGGTTGGTTAGGACAATAATTGAGACGTGATATGCTAACGAGTTAGTACTTATTAGTACTAGTCTTCGAAGTCGTCGAATCCAGATGGCATAATCTCTTTGATGAGTGCTTCTTCGTATGGTATCTAAGTCTAGTGGGACCTTGATCTATTTTCTCCCGTTGGTGCTAGTTGGGAAAAATACCATGATCTGGTGAAAACTAACGCACTGTCGATTTCAGATAGCATAGTCTCTTAAACGCTTGTGACTGCTTCTTCGTCAAGTATCTAATAGGCCTACAAGGACCTAGGTCTATAGTTTTCGTGGATGCTTGTTGGGACAAATACCACGATCTGGTGAAAACTTATTCACGGGAGATCGTAAACATTCTGGCTTAGGTGGGGCATATTAGGACTAGTCTTTGTAATCGTCGAATCCAGATGACATAATCTCTCTTGAATGGTTTTGGGGGCATAGGTCTGTTTTGGTCGTTGGTGCTAGTGGGGAAAAATGCTACGACCTGGTGAAAACTTATTCAGGGGAGATCGAAAACATTCTAGCTAGGCTGGGTAGTGCAAAAGTTGGAACTCACTTATATCCAGGAAGTTAGTGTCTGAAAGATAGAGGTCAGTGGCGCAGTGTGTTTATAGGGCGTTGAATCTTCCTGATGAGCTTCTTATGTGCATGTATAGGAAACATTCGTGGAAATTAAATCGTGATACTGACTGTATTCTTTTTCTCTCTTAGAGCCAGCCACATTAGGAGAACATTCTTCTTCTTCTTCTTCTTCTTCTTCTTCTTCTTCTTCTTCTTCTTCTTCTTTCTTCTTCTTCTTCTCAGCTTAATCCCTAGTCGGGGTCGCTGTTTTTGATGAGCCTTTTCCAGGTGTTTCTATCTCGTGTTCACCTTTCGTCTACTAATTTTGTCCAAAGTTTCGTCTCGTATGAAATCGTTCCATGTTCTCTGAGTAACCAGAAAGATACACACACACACACACACACACACACACATATATATATATATATATATATATATATATATATATATATATATATATATATATATATATATATATATATATAATATCTGTGTTTGTTTATCTCTGAAGTCACAGCCAGCCCTTTCTCCTCCGAAAAAGGAGAGGACACACGGCTTCTGGGGAAACGGCGGCTCCCCTCGAGGGCCGACGGTTTATTTATCCCTTCCCTCCTCGAAATAATATCGAGGAACTATTGGAAACCTCTGTAGTTGACACATTCTATCTTCGACGATAAAGTGCAGAAAATAAAATAGAAATTGAAAGGTGCGCGGGTGTGGGCTCTCTCTCTCTCTCTCTCTCTCTCTCTCTCTCTCTCTCTCTCTCTCTCTCTCTCTCTCTCAGACCGAAGAAACCTCTACGAGCATTTTAAGTTGTCGTTCCGTGTGGTATTCTTCAAATCCGTGTCTGTAAACAATTTGGAAATCTTGTTTTATTTGCCTCGTATATAACTTTTACAAGCGTTTCCAGTTACCTGGGCAACTTTTACAGGTGTTTTCAGATACCTGGGTGATTTTACAAAGGTTTTCAGATACCTGGGTGATTTTAACAAAGATTTTCAGGCGCCGGTATATAAATCTGCGTCTGTAACAATCTGACATATCTTGTTTTATTTGCCTTGTGTATAATTTTTACAAGCTTTTCAGATACCTGAATAACTTTTACAAGAATTTTCAGATACCTGGATAACTTTTACAGGTATTATCAGATACCAGGATAACTTTTACAAGGATTTTCAGATACCATTTATATGACATTCTTTAAATCTGTGTCTTTAAACAATTTGACATTCTTTTTTTATTTATCTTATGTATAAGAGGTTATTTTTTCCCTTAGCCCTCGTCCCATTTTGCTGTCCAGCTCCTTTAATTTTATCATGCTTCAAATTTCACCCCCAAAGATGAACAGTTCCTGTAGAGAAACCTAACGAAATCACACTAAACTACTTAAGATAACATCTACACCAGCTCTATGCAAAACACAGCCATCTCACCCACAAGTCTTTTACTACTTCGCTGTCCAACTTCTTCAACTTTAAATCACTTCAAATTTCAAGTAAAAGAAGAACAGTTCCTACAGAGAAACCTCATGAGATTCTAATACAAATTTCAAAACTACTGAAGGTACTACCAAGGGTATTTCTACCCGAAACAACGCGGCAATCGTTAAACGAAGCATAAGTATTTGTATTTTAACCTTTCCCGAGTTCGAGAATCGTTTACCAATGGAACGAACGCCTTGTACGACAAACAGCCAAACCTGAACGCGTCTTGTTCAGGTCGCACAAGACTTGGTTTATAATTCCACGCTTCTACTCCGACACAGACACGTTTTCAAGCCATCAGTCTTCCTTAAGCTTAAGCTGCCTATTTGTCTCTTCCGCTGAAGACGAGGCCTGAATGTTTCAAGGGTTCATTGTTTTTTTTTTATATTTTATTTGATTTTTGGTGATGTTTTTGTTCTAGTCATTTATTGGGGGATTTTATTTTCGAATAGTATTTTTTTTTTTTTCGTGGTCTCTTTTGGCTTGTTTTCAGATAATCTTCAAATGTTTTTGTGTTATTTTACTCTCGTTCTGTTTCAGTATTTTTATTTATTTTTTACATTTACCGCGTTTTTGTGTTTATAACTTGTTATATTTTTCTTTCTTTATTAATTTTTTTATTATTGTATCCTTATTGTTTTCAGTTACATTCGAATGTTTGAGTATCTGTTATCTACTTCCAGTTCCATTGTTATTGAAATTCTTCTAATTTGACCTACCGGTGTAAATACTCATTATCTAATCTCAGTTCTATCTTTATTGAAATTCTTTTAACCTGACCTATCAGTGTAAATACTTATTATCTAATCTCAGTTCCATCTTTATTGAAATGCTTTTAACCTGACCTATCAGTGTAAATACTTATTATCTAATCTCAGTTCCATCTTTATTGAAATGCTTTTAACCTGACCTATCAGTGTAAAATACTTATAATCTAATTCTAGTTCCATTTTTATTGAAAGGCTTTTAATCTGACCTATCATTTTAGTTTCATAACCCCTTCCTGCTTAATTCCAGTGACCTTTGGATGATTTTCACCGATGATGTCGGATATAAAGGTCCAGTAGTCTCGACTGTGATTTTGCGTACACACGAGTAAATAATAATTAAGTCAAGTCGTACAATAAATTCTTTTCAGTTCATGATTTGGGTCGCTTCAATCGGCACTCTTTGCAGGCCAAGCATTTTCCAACAGCTGGTAATATTTGCCTGTATTTGTGATTTAAATTTAAAATGTTATACTCGTTTTTCGTGAGGCCTTATGCCAGCTTTGTGATTTTATGTGCATGTTTATTTGAAGGAGAGGAAACTATACTGTTTATGTGAGTTTGGATGAGTTAAGATGGAGTACAGTAATCTTATCTTTGCTGTGTTACTAGCATACTTATTAGAAAAAATATGAATGAATAGGTTGTATGTATGTATGTATGTATGTATGTATGTATGTATGTATGTATGTATGTAAGTATGTAAAGGCAAACATACTGGTTCCCAATGTTACCTTATAATTACATGATGCGGAAAGAATGCTTCATCTCTGATTTTTTCATTTTCGGTTGTTTTTTGTGGTTTGAGGAATCATTTAGAGCTCCAGTGTAAAGTGCTCAAAGACACAAGATGTCCTTTGAGCTCACAATGCTATAATGAACGAGAAGAGAATGAGAAAGTCATCATACTGAAAGTTAAAAAAAAAGAAACCATCGTCAGTATTTGCTACAGAGTTTTCCAAGAGGACCGTCATTGTAGAATACAAAAACAGGTTCCAGCAGCTACGAATTCTACGAATTCTACAAACCCCACATTTCTATTCTTGTGACCAAGTGACAGATAAATAAGATTCAAGATTCGGAGACTTCGATAACAAAATCGACCCTACGGAAAAAACGTAAGACATTCGAGATGAATTTTAATATACCCAAAGACGAGAAGAACGTGGAGGTAGATAGCGCCCCAAGGCTGTCCTGTTCTTTAAGAGGGTAATGCCATGGAGGTTTGGGGCACAAGTTTACCTAAAGGATGCAGATTTGGCAGGGGAAAGAGGTAGTGAGATATTTAGAAATTATATTCAATTTGTGGTTCTTCTTAACCTCTCTTTTCAAAAGAGCTGCTATGTCAGTTATTTCATCATTTCCTAACTGAAGTCAGTTTTTCTGTTGTACTTTATCTTGCGTTTTAATCTCATTTACTTCTGCCTGATAAGTTATTCTTTAATTGAATCGTAGCAGTTACTATATACCGAGGGTGAAATTTATTTTTCTTTTCTAAAAAGGCGTATCTTTTATGACTAGTATAAAATTCAAAAAGGTCTATATTTGGGCCATAAAAACTAATACACTCCCATTCTAGCGAACAAATGGAAAACATAAACATTAAATAAAATAATGACAGGTATATTGTTATTGATATTTCATGAAAAATTACAATGCATTTGCTTTGTTAAAAGCAGGGATGGGTGTGGGAGGAATTTCACCTTCCCATATTGGCACTGAAATATAAAATTTAGGCCAAAGGTCATGAGCTGGAAACTATGATTAGGTCACTCAGCGCTGAAAGGGAAGTTGTGAGAAAAGGAAGTTTGAAAGGTGTAACAGGAGGAAGGTCACGCAGCTGCACTACTGAAATAATTATTAGAAGAGCGTAGAGGAAAGTCAGGTGGAAGAAAGAGAATATGAACGGAGGTACAGTAATAGGAATGAAAGGGGTTTCAGCTAGGGGCCGAAGGGACGCCGCAAAGGAACCTTAAGTAATGCCTACAGTTCACCGCCGTGAGGTGCGGTGATGACAGTACACACCCCCGTTACGGGAGCTTTCTCGTACTTTACGCTCTAGTAGAAAAATCTGTGGATTCAAATCTCTTGTACAGAAGAAGAATCCCAGATGACTCCGACTAAAAAATGCAACGATTCTGATTGGAGAATCTCTGACGTAACGGTGCTAGATTCTGGGAGAGATGAGAAAGCAGCATTTGGAGAGAAAGGAAATTTTAGGTTTGGGTTAGTGTGAAATGTATAGCCTTGGCGGAGGTTTGAGGACTCGTAAAAATCTTGTTATCATTCCACTGATGCCTTGAGTTTAACTTTCGGCAATTTAACTGCATTCAGTTAAATGATTCTTACAGATTTTTGTTTGATTAATATAAATTAAAAATACTGAATTAAAATTAACTGCAACACTGAACAATTCAACTGAAAATTTTAACACCAACTTTAACTTGTTAACACAAATATATAAATTGTATATAATTGAAAAGTTGCACTCACAACAGAAATCGGTCCCAATTTAGAAAAAAAATATTCATACCATTTTCATAACTTGATTTTTTCCGATGTTTTTTCACAGCATAGCGTAAATAGTGAGTAATGAATGTTTATTTTCAATGAATGTTTATTTGTTTATTCAGAACCAGACGTTCAATTAGAACCTGTTTGTTTTGAATATCATAAACACATGTGTCAGTGCTCTAATGTGGTTTTTATTTGTTTATTTATCTCGTTGGCATGCCATTACGTATGTTTGCAATAAACTCTTTCTGTAATTTCAACATTAGAATCATTCTGACTGACTGAGAGAGAGAGAGAGAGAGAGAGAGAGAGAGAGAGAGAGAGAGAGAGAGAATAACTTGGTCTCGTTTCATCCTCCATTCATTTACAATTGTTTATCATCATATCTCTCGGCGCACTTTCTCTTGAGGAGAGAGAGAGAGAGAGAGAGAGAGAGAGAGAGAGAGAGAGATATTAATGCGGTTCATTTCTATTCTCAATTTATTTTTCATTTTACCTCACGCCTTGCTCTCTCTTGAGAGGATAGATAATAAGATAAACAGAATGAGAGAGAGAGAGAGAGAGAGAGAGAGAGAGATTAATTCGGTTCATTTTAATCTTCATTTATTTTCCATTTTACCTCTCGTCTCGCTTTCTCTTGAAAGGACAGATAATAAGATTATGTGGATATATAGATAGACCCAGAGAGAGAGAGAGAGAGAGAGAGAGAGAGAGAGAGAGCTTAGTCTATTGCCAAGGATGATTGGGGCGTCATTAGAGTGAGGCCAATCATTGACGAAAGAAAAAAGAAAACCAGTGGTTAGGTCTAAAGGTTTTTGTTTATTGTGCTACTCCAAGCTTAGGTAACGATTTCTCTCTCTCTCTCTCTCTCTCTCTCTCAGCCTGTCTATCTACAAAAATCTATTTATTTATCCTCCCAAGAGGGAGCGAGAACAGATATACAATGAAAAATAAATAGAGAATGACAATGAACCGAATCAATCTCTCTCTCTCTCTCTCTCTCTCTCTCTCTCTCTCTCTCTCTCTCTCTGTGGTCCCCAATCTCTCATACGATCAGAATGTTTTCAGGAGAGAGAGAGAGAGAGAGAGAGAGAGAGAGAGAATCGTTAATATCTACTGATATTTTCACGTGTTCGAAACGCAATTGATATCAGATGGAAAACGCCATCGGCCAAACAGCCGTAATGAATCCGATTACCAGAGTATTACACCGGGGCTTCAAAATCATTACCTGGCAAACGTGCGTCCGGTTGTATTCTATATATATATATATATATATATATATATATATATATATATATATATATATATATATATATATATATATATATATATATGTATGTCTTCCTCTTCTTCTTCTCAGGGGATGGCTTCAGAGAAATTTCAAATAACTGTCACGGCCTTATTCATACTTTCATTGCCAAATTGTGGCTTACGCGCTTCACACTCCTATACAGGAGGTTCGTCAGGTCACGTCGACCCCCTTACAGATAATGCACCATTAACCTCGATATGGAAGGTCTAATTTCCAATAATAATATAAAATTTCAATATCAAATTCTAGTTTGATGTGAGTGCTATACAGTTTAACAACTATGCATATGAGTAATCTTTTATTTACATTTTTTATATAAAAAAAACTTTTAAAATGTAATCCACTGTATTATTTGTAAAAGTGTAACAATAATTCTTTTAGTTTTCTGTAAAAGAAAACTATTGATATGGCTTTGTCTGCCCGTCCGCACTTTTTTCTGTCCTCACTTTTTCTGTCCGCCCTCTGATCTTAAAACCCACTGGGGCTAGAGGGCTGCAAATTAGTATGTTGATAGTCCACCCTCCAGTCATCAAACATACCAAATTGCAACCCTCTAGCCTCAGTCGTTTTTATTTTATTTAACGTTAAATTTAACCATAATCGTACGTCTGGCAGCGCTGTAGGTACCAACAACACAGGCCACCACCGGGCCGTGGCTGAAAGTTTCATGGGCCGCGGCTAAAGTTTTATGGGCAATGGCTGAAAGTTTCATAGAGAATTATACGCTATACAGAAAACTCTTCGGCGCAGTTTTTACTTGTTATTTATGTTTTCACATTTAAAAAAACTTAAATTTAATCCACTGAATTACAGGTCAAAGAAAAGCAATAATCTTACAACTATGTTTTAATACCAACCACTGTTTTTAAAATATAATCCACTGAGTTATTGATAAAAGCGTAAAACAATCTTTTTTATTTATGTTTTCACATCAGCAAATGTTTATATATTTAATCCGCTGAACCGTTGGTAAAAGCACACACGCAGTACAATCTCCCAAATGAAATTGTTGATTCGAACACTCGCAACCAGATTAGTGACTTGGTTAATCAAAAAGAGATAATTAAGGCTGCCATAAAGCGAAATGGAATGGAGGATTACTCAACAAATGCATTCAAATTTTTGCGTTGCTTCGGAGAGTTCGCTCAAGTTCTTTGGCAGGAAGTACAATAGATTATCTTTCTGCTTTCTGACAGCTGTTGAAATTTTCATATAATTACGTCAGGTTTTATGTGTGTGTGTATGTATATATATATATATATATATATATATATATATATATATATATATATATATATATATATATATATATATATATATATATATATACATATATATATATATATATATATATATATATATATATATATATATATATATATATAGTATATATAGAGAGAAAATAAGAATTATATATATAAACAGAGAGAGAGAGAGAGAGAGAGAGATATAAGACAGAGATTGTGAGAGAGAGAGAGACAAACAGATAAAGAGAGAGAGAGAGAAGAGACAGAGAGAGAGAGAGAGAAGAGAGAGAGAAACACTAAGAGAAAGAGATAGACAATATGAGAGAGAAAGAATGAGAAGGAGAGTGTCAAGGCAAACAAACAAACAGACAGACAGTGTGAAAAGAGAGAGAGAGAGAGAGAGAGAGAGAGAGAGAGAGATTAACTTAATTTAGGAAAACAAAGCATCGAATTATAATCTGTGCAATAGCATTTGTTTCAGCGTCCATTTTTGTCAGAATAAATGACGGTGTAGATAAAAAAGGTTTTAGATAAACCCTTCCTCTTTAAATGAATGGGATGTGATAGCAAAATAAACCCAAATAAACCCAAATAAACCTCGTGTACGATGAAAGATTCGATTCATTCGAAAAAGTCAGAATATTGAGGATACTGGGGTTTGGAATATTGAAGTTCCAAATTGCCCTGGTTTTTTTTTTATTTTTATTTTACTTCACTTTATTCGATTTTATCTTATTTTTCTGCAACCGAAAATTAAACCCTGGGCCTGAAATATGACCCCAGAAGGGTCTGGAAAACGACTGAATATCTTTTAGTTTGTTTCGGTATGGCCACCCGAAAAATAAATTAAATTTATATATTGGTCAAAATGGTCTATACTGATTAATAAAAATAGATCTTTATATATATATATATATATATATATATATATATATATATATATATATGTATATACATATACATACAGTACATATATATATATTGTATATATATATATATATATATATATATATATATATATATATATATATATATATATATATATATATATATATATATATATATATATATGACAGTGCGCAACAAATGCAACAGTTCTTAAGCTGTTGTTGATGCTAACATTGTCCATTTTGAAAAGAAAGCGTTGCCTATTTCCTTAAACAAAAGTGTGGGTCCATTTCTTCTCCATTAGTCGAAAAAATATAACATTTTAAAACGTCGAAATTTTTTTTTTTATTTCTCATAATTTTTTTCGAAAAAATATCATTCATATTTATTTTATTAAATGTTAGAGCAAATCAAATAAATGTATCAGTTCAATCTTTCATTAGGCATTATTTGTCATAATTTCCTGTTTATATCTATCAACTTCTCTCTCTCTCTCTCTCTCTCTCTCTCTCTCTCTCTCTCTCTCTCTCTCTCTCTCTGATTAGCTTTCCCTTTTTATGAGGAAATGAGAATCATTAATTTTCAATTATCACGCCCTGGGTTACGTTTTTTATTGTTTTTTTTCTTACCTAATGATGATGATATGTCAATCGTTTTGCGGAAATACCCGAGATAAATTAAAACTATTCCATTAAAAAAACTTTTACTGGCTCTCTCTCTCTCTCTCTCTCTCTCTCTCTCTCTCTCTCTCTCTCTCTCTCTCTCTCTCGCCGTGTGAGTTCCAGAGTAAACCGAAATATATTAAAGTTATATTTTCGTTAAATACGAATAAAAACTTTCCTCTCTCTCTCTCTCTCTCTCTCTCTCTCTCTCTCTCTCTCTCTCTCTCTCTCTCTCTCTCTCTCTCTCTCGCCGTGTGAGTTGCAGAGTAGACCGAAATATATTAAAGTTATTTCCATTAAATACGAATAAAAAACTTTCCTTCTCTCTCTCTCTCTCTCTCTCTCTCTCTCTCTCTCTCTCTCTCTCTCTCTCTCCGCGAGAGATTTGCAAATTATATTGAAATATATCAAAGTTATTCCCGTTCAATAAAAATAAGCATCTCTCGCTCTCTCCTCTCTCTCTCTCTCTCTCTCTCTCTCTCTCTCTCTCTCTCTCCCTGGTCGGGTGACTTTTCAAATTAAATGGAAAAACGCTGATAAACGCTGGTATTTCCATAATGGTCATATTTACGCCAAATGAGGACGCGTTTAAAATCTGGCGGGCTCAGGGAAAAATTATGATGAAAATCGTGTTTGCTTCTTTGCCGAGTCCGAAATTGTGATGGGAAATATTTAAAACCTTCGCACGTGTTGAAATGATGATTATGATGTACATTTTAATGCTCGGGAGGGCTCAGATAATGATGAGAGAATGTATTCACCTTTGCGAGTGCTGAAATAATGATAAGAATTCATCGTATTCTCTTCCAAGCGTTACGGTAGTGCCGAGAGTACAATGTATGCTTTTCCAAGCTTTGGAATAATGTTGAGAGGGCATTATATTCTTTTCCAAGCGCTGAAATAATGATGGGAATGCATTATATTCTCCTCCAAGAGTTGGTATCATGATGAGAAGGCGTTATATTCTTGTCCAGGTCCTGAAATAATGATGAGAAGCATTATATTCTTTTTTAAGCGTTGGAATCATGATGAGAATGCATTATATTCCTTTCCAAGCGCTGAAATAATGGTGAGATTGCATTGTATTCTTTTACAACTTTTAAAATAATGATGAAGATACTTTATAGTTTCTTCCAGGAGCTTAACTAATAGAATACATTATATTCTCTTCTACGCGCCGGAATAATGATGACAGTGTAATGTATCCTTTTTCAAGCTCCGAAATAATGATGAAAATACATTGTATTCTCTTCCAAGCGTTGAAATCATGAGGAGATTGCATTATATTCTTATTCAAGCCCTGAAATAATGATGAGGATACATTATATTCTCTTCCAGGAGCTTAAATAATGATGAGAATGCATTATATTATCTTCCAGGAGCTTAAATGATGATGTGAATGCATTATATTATCTTTCCAAACACTGAAATAAATATGAGAATACATTAAATTCTCTTCTAAGCACTGAAATATTGATGAGAATTCATTATATTCTCTTTCAAGCGCTGGAATGATCACGAGAATGCATTATACTCTTTTCCAACCTCTGCTACAAAAGTGAGAATCGAATATCTTTTCCGAAAAGGCTAAAATGGCAATGATTACATTTTCGTAGAGTTAATATATAGATATATATGAATTGATGTACGAATATATACATACCTATATGCCACACCTAACTCGTTCGTGGTGATGAAAATCATCATACTAAGAAATGAACAATTTAGTATGATGACAGCTGTGAATGTTGGACAATTTCTCCAGGGACTGATATGATACAACTTGACACATTGCATTTCAAGTGTTAGCAGATTGACGCTCGGGGCTGTCTAGACATTTCATCACGTAAGTATTATATATATAATGGTTCTCTCTCTCTCTCTCTTTCTCTCTCTCTCTCCCAATATATCTTAACACTCCGATCCGGTTTCCAACATAAATTGGGTATTATGCAAATTGGAGGCCTACCCTGCAAGATGATAGCTACCTGCACGCTTGCAATAATAATAATAATAATGATATTAATAATAATTTTAATGATATTAGGAAGAGACTCTCTCTTGAATAATAATGATAATTATAATCATTATAGTAGAATATTATAATAGTAACTGTTACCAATTTTATTATTATTATTATTATTATTATTATTATTATTATTATTATTATTATTATTATTATTATTATTATTATTATTATTATTATTATTATTATTATTATTAAGTCTTTATACAATCACAAGTACAGGTTGAATTTCAGTATTATTATTATTATTATTATTATTATTATTATTATTATTATTATTATTATTATTATTATTATTATTATTTATTCCTTATACAATCACAAGAACAGGTTGACATATAGTATTATTATTATTATTATTATTATTATTATTATTATTATTATTATTATTATTATTATTATTATTAAGTCTTTTACAGTGCAATCACAAGAACAGGTTGACATTCTGAAAATATCATTATTATTATTATTATTATTATTATTATTATTATTATTATTATTATTATTATTATAAGT
Organism: Macrobrachium rosenbergii; assembly: GCF_040412425.1. NCBI lineage: Eukaryota > Metazoa > Arthropoda > Malacostraca > Decapoda > Palaemonidae > Macrobrachium > Macrobrachium rosenbergii. The sequence continues at coordinate 2,534,856 of NC_089747.1, read as the reverse complement.
CCTGACATAATCCCACAATTGCCTAACCTTACCACCCATCAACAAACAGATTTAAATTCTGCAAGGCCGCGTTCAGTCGCATGATAATGTGCACGCGAAACTGCCAATATCCTTGCTCTCACCGGATCGCGGGCAATACCCGCGGGATTCATTTGACTCTCTGCCCCAATTAATATTCGAAGGCTCAGCGTTGTCGAATGCGCCCAACACGGTTTCGTAATTCGTGACCCCGGGGGTTGAGGGAGGGGAGGGAGGTTCAGTTAAGTTTCGCTTTGGGTTTAGAGATGAATTTGGTGGCTTAAATCGTTTGGGATTTGTAGAGATAGGTTCATTTATTTAACTGGTGGGGTAGTCTGTATTTTTCTTTCTGAAATTTAAGCTTGGAGAAGTAAAGGGAATTGAGATGTGTTTTTGTAGTGATGGATGCCACGTTTGTAATAACATTTAACCAGAATTGCTTAGAAAATTATTATTATGTGCCAGAGAGCACACATACACACACATACACACACAAGCACACATACATATATGTATACATGTGTGTGTATGTGTGTGTGTGTGGTTTCTGTACATAATACTTTCTTAAGCAATTCTCGTAAAAAAAATGTATATGTATATATATATGTATGTATATATATATATATATATATATATATATATATATATATATATATATATATATATATATATATACATATATATTCACTAATAAGTCATACTGTAGCATACTGAATGACCATCTTTTATGACTTTACTTAAGTCAACATCCAACTGTTCCATTTCCGTCTTGAAAATCCCAGACTTTTTCTTTAGTCCTTGCAACTGCACTTTAGTTTCACCAATTAAGTGTCACAGATTAAAAGATTATTGCCTGGAAACATCAGCCACGCTATGGGCTATATGCAAGGCTTTTTCCTCGTTCCGTGGCATTTTTTAATCATCCCATCCTCAGCCATTTTATTCAAAATTAATTACACTTTCGTCTCCACATTATTACAGAAATTTTGTTTTTGTCTTAAAATATTCATTAGCTTCTAAAAAATTAACTTCTGTATTATAAATATATTTCCTAAACATCTCATACATTTGTTTCATAAACGCTTGAACCAATACCTTCCTTGTTTTAGCGCCAGTAAGCCACACTGCTCTTCACCTATGAGACCTTCCATCTATCTTACTCTCTCCTGGGCATACAAATATAAATTCTAGTAATATAATCCTTACAATATCCTTCGTGACCACACTACAGCATCCTACTCGTAACCCCACCCACGCATCGCCCTGGAACATGGTCGGAAATCCTACAAAATCCTATAGGATATGACAAGACTTTCCTCGCCATCCTCGGAGCAGAATGTTGCTAGCTTATAATACGCTCTTTGACATTTGCTGTGTTACAGTTGGAGAGATGATAAGCACAGTACTCTAGATCCCCTCTTACTCGACTGACCCAGAAAAAGGATAATCCATTATGCTTTTTCTTCTTCTTCTACTTCTTCTTCTTCTTCTTCTTCTTCTTCTTCTTTTGCCTCTTTTTCTTCTCTTTGTTCTGCGTCTTCTCCTTCTTCTGCTTCTTCTTCTCTTCTTCTTCTTCTCTTCTTCTTCTTCTTCTTCTCCTCTTCTTCTTCTTCTTCTTCTCCTCCTCTTCTTCTTCTTCTTCTTCTTCTCTTGTACTTCTTCTTCTTCTTCTTCTTCTTCTTCTTCTTCTTCTTCTTCTTCCGCTGCTGCTGCTTCTTCTTCTTCTTCTCTTGTACTGCTCCTTCTTCTTCTTCTTCTTCTTCTTCTTCTTCTGTCCCTTCTTTTGCTTCTTCTTCTTCCTCTTCTCTAGAGCAAACAGAGAGAGACAGACAGACAGACAGAGAACCAGACACTATCAACGCGTGGCTGCGCTTTCCTATCCATTCACGAAGCGAGATGGAGCGATCGTCACAGCATCGGCAAGCACTGAACGGCACTGATAGATGGGCGATGGCGCTGATACGCCTTTGTTCGGACCTTTATGCGTTTCGGGTATTGTTCACTGAGTAATCGTTCATTGTTTTACGTCGGACGGGACGATTTTACATTTTGATTTAGGTGACAAACGATGCTTTTGGTTCCTTTGTGTGGTTGGGCCATTTGTTGAAGCGCCCTGCTTTTCTGTGCTTCTTTGTGTTAAACCGTTTGTTTAAATGCCATCTATTTATATGTTGTTTTATACAATGCTTGAATGATTATGTGTGCTATTGTGTGTTTATTTATGTATAGTGTGTATGTATTCACTATTGAAGAACATGGCCATTACATTGATATTCAATGTTTGTTCTCTCATTTCATACAGTGATTGAAAGACTGCCATGTATACCTGATGTATGTA
>NC_089747.1:2487500-2527500 GCF_040412425.1 Macrobrachium rosenbergii | reverse complement strand
GATGATGGTGATGAAGGTGATAGCCTCTGAACCATGGCATGATAGAACACTCAATGAACTTCAGTCATGGACGTAATTCAGAATTAAATTCGAAAACAAAAAATATAAAATAAATAAAACATTCTGAACCACTGCATGAAGAAGGGAATTCTCTAGCAGAAGCTTCAGCCATAGACGTAACTCACAATGAAATTCGAAAACAAACAAGTAAAAAATGCGCCGAAGTTCCTTCGGCGCAATCGAGTTTTCCGTACAGCGTATAATCAAGGCCGCCGAAAACAGATCTATCTTTTGATGGTCTCGGTATAATACTGTATGAGCCGCGGCCCGTGAAACTTCAACCACGACCCGGTGGTGGCCTGGCCTATATCGTTGCCAGACGCACGATTATGGTTATCTTTAAGCTTAAATAAAATAAAAACTACTGAGGCTAGAGGTCTGCAATTTGGTATATTTGATGATTGGAGAGTGGATGATCAACACACCAATTTGCAGCCCTCTAGACTCAGCAGTTTTTAAGATTTGAGGGCGGACAGAAAAAGTACGGACTGACAGACAAAGCCGGCACAATAGTTTTCTTTTAAAAGAAAACTAAAAAGTTAAAATAAATAAAACATGTTTACGGAGCTGAAGAAGGAGTTAGCCCATGGTCAGAAAGACTCCAAGAAGATGAAACATTAATTTCTTGTTTTCAAAGTGTCCACTCTTCGACAACAATCGTGAATGATGGTCTCTTTTCTTTAACTAGCAATTGCAAACTCAGTCAGTAGTCTGTTTGTGACTTCCAGACTGACTTTCCAGTCTTTTCAAGACACAGCAGTCTAAATAAGTCTGACTTGAATAGATAATTATGGAAATAAAGCCATAACAATTTGGTATAAACTAACGACTTTGCAATAATGTCCCTTTTCAAAAAACCGGTTTGTAGCAAAAATTTATATCAGGTTATAATATATACCTTTCAGGCTTAGGATTCTACCAGTTGACTAGACCATCTTTGTAAACTGAGTTGCAAATAAATTTATCTAATATATCCACTGATAATGATACTGCCACCCATGATAATGTTAGGTAACTGTCCCATATTACCATTCATACATTTCAGGACATCACTGCTGCTGTGGAGCACTGGCTCAACAAGGACAGAATGGAACAACAGAAAGCCACACACACATCTAAATATAAACTCTCTTGGGGGGAAAGTAATAGAAATGAGATATTTTCAGTCTTCTGTGATTTAGACGCAGCGGGAATTAAAAGTTTGAGATATGAGAGCCACCTCCGTCCTATAACGTTGCAGTATAACCAAGGTTACTGTAACCCAATATTTGCTGTGGCTTTTTCGTTATACGCGAGAATTATTTGTCCACGCTTGTTCATATTCCTTTTATTGGAATACAGGAAAAGTTATTCCAAACATGTGGATGCCGTGGGGATACAATTTCCGATGTGATACAACGGATGGATAAATCGGATTTTGACAGATGCATAAGAACTCTCGAATTCAGATATCTGTGTACCATGTTGACTCATCCCCCAGTGGTTCTTAACCAGGGGTGCTCGCGCCCATAGGGGGTTGCAAAAGCCAGTTCTAAGGGTGCAAGGATGCCTAAATAATTGAAGCAAAATATATTTTTATATATGCATGTTATTTTTTCTGCAAAAATAAAAATAAATAAAAATAAAATAATAATAATAATAATAATAATAATAATAATAATAATAATAATAATAATAATAATAATAATTATTATTATTATTATTATTATTATTAATATTATTATTATTATAACAGTGCTCTGAGCTATAGTTAAACCTACACTAATATCCTAATGAAGTGACAGTTATGCTTTGTGAATGAAGATTAAAAAAATGTGGTTTTGTCATTAATACACATCATATCAACATTGTATTTTAGCCTTTTTAATTTTTTTTTATTTCAGCAATTCAGGGGGTGCGAGACCTGACTGCTGATTTGAAAGGGGTGCATACATTGAAAAAGGTTAAGAACCTCTGTGACCCAGACGATAATAGATCCGTGATATCTTTCATTGGTACTTGTCATTTCTCTCTATGGGGGCCAAGTCGCCGTCGTTGATTTTCGGGGAACTTACGATTTTCTTATACTAATAGCTTTTCAACTTTGGAGCGGGACAGGTACTGACAATTCCTGGACTTATATCTCTCAGGATTATTGTGTTTTTACCCATCATGACTATGCCATTCTTTCCCTCAGGTGTAAGCGTCTATAAACACCTGTATGATAATAATAATAATAATAATAATAATAATAATAATAATAATAATAATAATAATAATAATAATAATAATAATAGTTGAACGTTCGTAGACTGCCCTAAAACTTGACCTGTATAATAATAATAATAATAATAATAATAATAATAATAATAATAATAATAATAATAATAATAATAAATCTTGACAGTAACTCGTTCCTAAATGAAAAGTAAAAGTAACGACAGAATCAAGTTAAAGGAGTTGGACAGCCTTACAGCTAAGAAGAGACCAAAGCGAAGGCACGATATTATTATTATTATTATTATTATTATTATTATTATTATTATTATTATTATTATTCAGTAAATGAAACCTATTCATAGAGAACAAACCCACCACCACAGGGGCCATTGACTTGAAATTCGAGATTCCAATGAATATTATTATTATTATTATTATTATTATTATTATTATTATTATTATTATTATTATTATTATTATTATTATTATTATTGACTTGAATTTCAAGTCAATAATTCAAAATGTAATTAAAAAAATAAGTTTAACTCGACTCTCTCGTCTCAATCCAAAATGTAATAAAAAAAAATAGTTTAACCCGACTCTCTCGTCTCAATTTCTTTATTTTTTTTTTTTATCAGAAATTGATAAAAATAACGTGATCGTAGCAATGTGCAATAACGTCACTTCATCCTTCCTAACAAAAAGAATTTCAAATAAAAAAAAGAAAATAGTTTAACTCGCCTCTCTCGTCTCAAAAAAAAATTATTTTTTTGTTTCCGAACGGTAAACAAACCTATGTCATTGAATTGTTCCCTATGCAGAGTGTCCCCTACTGGTTTCCAATTACCAATGATTAAGCCGCTTGAAACCGGAGACGTTTTAATAATAATAAACTTCCGAATTTTTCCCTGAAACCGGAGCTGGAATTCCGCGAGCAATAAAACGCTCTCGGAAAGACGCTTAATGAGTTGGGTCGTGTTACAGTGTCATTATAATAACTGGGCGTCTTTATGTTAGTGGTAATTTGCGTGTGTTGCGTGTGTGTGTGTGTGTGTGTGCGTGTGGGTGTGTGTGTGTGCTCGGCTGATAGGCTGAATACTGGCTTCCGTTTATATAGATATATATATATATATATATATATATATATATATATATATATATATATATATATATATATATATATATATATATATATATATAATAAACTACAAGGCATAATGAACTTTCGTTTTGGAGAAAATAAAAGAAAACAATGACTGTCATGTTTCTATATCAAGAAAGTTAATTAGGAAGTTATTCAATAATATTCCGAATATTTGTCACCAGCTTCAAGCTAAATCCTATGAATATCGTATAGATCATTATTCAACATGAAAATATTTTTGAAGACACGAGGAAAGAAAGAGATTATACCAGAATATAAATTTATATATCTCGAACTGAACCTATAATTAGTTCAGTAACATAACTTTTTCAGTGAATGACGAGACATTTGATTAAAGAAATCAACAAGTATATAATGCGCTGAAGTTTCTTCGGCGCAATCGAGTTTTCTGTACAGCGTATAATGCTGTATGAAACTCTCAGCCATGGCCCATGAAACTCTTAGCCGCGGCTCGTGAAACTCTTAACCGCGGCCCATGAAATTCAGCCACGGCCCATAAAACTCAGCAGTGGTTCGGTGGTGGTCTGCGATGATGGTACCTATGGCGATGCCAGAAGTACGATCATAGCTAACTTTAACCTTATATAAAATAAAAACTATTGAGGCTAGAGGGCTGCAATTTGGTATGCTTGATGACTGGAGGGTGGATGATCAACATGCCAATTTGCAGCCCTCTAGCCTCAGTAGTTTTGAAGATCTGAGGGCGGACAGAAAAAGTGTGGACAGAATGAAGTGCGGACAGAAAAAGTGCGGACAGAAAAAAGTGTGGACAGAGAAAGTGCGGACAGAATAAAGTGCGGACATAAAAAGCGCGGATAGAATAAAGTGTGGACTGAATAAAGCGCGGACAGTAAAAGTGCGGACAGAAAAGTGCGGACAAAATAAGTGTGGACAGAAAAAGTGCGGACATAATAAAGTGCAGACAGAAAAAGTGCGGACAAAATAAAGTGAGGACAGAAAAAAGTATGGACAGAAAAAAGTACGGACAGAAAAAAGTACGGACAGAAAAAAGTATGGACAGAAATACATGCGGACCGAAAAAAAAGTGCGGACAAAAAAAAAAAAAGTGCGGACGGACTGACAAAGCCAGCACAACAGCTTCCTTTTACAGAAAACTAAAAAGAATCACTTAGGCGTAATAATGGTGAAACTAAAACCAAGCCTTCGTATTTCGGAAAAGGGAATCTTTTTTTTTTAGACTATTTTGATCAACTTCCGCTGCCAGCTGGGATCAGGTTTCTCCTCAATTTCATTTGTAAGTTTCCTCAGTTTACCCCCTGCGATTTTTTACGTTTCTCTCTTTCTTTCCTTCGCTACTTTTTTTTTCTTCCTTTTAGCTCGAGAGATTGAAGAAGAAGAAGAAGAAGAAGAAGAAGAAGAAGAGAAGAGAGAGAAAGAGAGAGAGAGAGAGAGAGAGAGCTAGAGCTATTTTCTTCCTTTTTAGCTCGAGAGATTGGAAGAAGAAGAAGAAAAAAAGAAGAAGAAGAAGAGAAGAAAGAGAAAGAGAGAGAGAGAGAGAGAGCTTTTTCTTCTTTTTTTAGAGAGTTTCATCTTTACCCTCATTTCCTTATCATCATATCTCTTGGCTCCCTCGTTCTTGAGGAGAGAGAGAGAGAGAGAGAGAGAAGAAGAGAGAAGAGAGAGAGAATTACTTAGTTTCATCTTTACCTCTATTTCCTTATCATCATATCTCTTGGCTCCATCGTTCTTGAGAGAGAGAGAGAGAGAGAGAGAGAGAGAGAGAGAGAGAGAGAGAGAGAGAGAGAGAGAGAGAATGGCTTAGTTTCGTCTTTACACTTCATTTCTTTATCACCGTATCTCTAATCAGCTCCATCTCTCTTAAGGAGAGAAAGAGAGAGAGAGAGAGAGAGAGAGAGAGAGAGAGAGAGAGAGAGAGAGAGAGAGAGAGAGAGAGAGAGAGAGAGACATACAAAGAATACCTTGGTTTCACTTATACTCCATTTCTTTATCATCGTATCTCTTGGCTACCTCTTTCTCTTGAGGAGAGAGAGAGAAAGAGAGAGTTCATTAAGGCTTCTCCCGTTTACTGGGTTCCAAGGGATATTTTCTCCTTCTCCGTCCATTTCTTACAGAAACACTTTTTACAAATCTATTTCTCTCAGAATTATCTGTATTCCTTGACCTTTCCAGTTATTGGTCGTTTGATGCTTCACTTTCATTAACTATAAATTATCTCTTTTTTTTTTTTTTTTACTTTTGGTCACTTGTTTGAAAGGGAAATTCTCATTTACTTCTTCTTTTCCTTTGTACAAAAAAAAGCGAGCGTAACATTTTTGGATAGCGCTCTACTTAGTTAAAAAGATTTTTCCGGGGTTACAGAGTAATACGCCTGCACTTTGAACGTACATACACACGCATATGCTAAACAAACATTATATATATATATATATATATATATATATATATATATATATATATATATATATATATATATATATATATATATATATATATATATATATATATATATATATATATATTATATATTTATATATTTTATTTATGTATATATTAATATAATCATACTTATATATGAAAGATTTTTCTCGTAAAGAGTCAGCAAAATATACTGTAGACTTATCAACAAGCACTAACATTTTCCACACAGCAATTAAAATCATACCCAATTATTTAACAATCAAATAAAAATTGACGAAGTTCTAGTACGCTGTTTTGTTACAGATGAAAAAAATTTCCATGCATAATAAAATATTGAACTGCCTTTTAATTTTTGAGAGCTTGTCATTACATATCTTTAAATATTCAGGAATAAGTACGGAACATTGTAAAATTACTGTGCTTGCATTAAATGCTGAATAAGTTCATCTATCTCTCAGGTATATATATATATATATATATATATATATATATATATATATTACTAGCAGACCTCATTGAAAGTGGATGGTATCTAGCAGAGTTATTTATTCAAAAAAAATTATTACAAGCTTTCCAGGACTAACTGTCCCCATCGTCAAGTATCCGTGGATGAGGTCCTGTTAGTAAATTGTATTAATGCACAGAACAATTGTGTAAGTGATAAAGTTAATATATATATATATATATATATATATATATATATATATATATATATATATATATATATATATATATATATATATATATATATATATAAATATATACATCATATATATATATATATATATATATATATATATATATATATATATATATATATATATTATATATATATATATATAATTTTCAGAGCAGTAACACAGAAGCTTTTAAATAATCTTCCTGAACACATTGTTGAAGGTAGACAGAGCTTAAATTTATTCCATAATAGAGACACAGGAACGGAGCTAGGATGGGGCAGGGAGTCCTTCGTAGGACTCTCTCAGAAAAGGACGGAGACAGCCTAGAAAGTGGCTTATGTGTCACTGATCCAGGGAGGAAATGGACTCATAGGAATTCGTTTTGAATGAGGTATTTAGCCCCCAAGTCTTAGAGGCAAGGAGGAGGAGGGAGAGTCCCAAAATCGGTGGGTCAGTATTGGCCAGGGTGTTGAAACGAGAATGCCTTAACATCCAAAACCAACGAGAGAGAGAGAGAGAGAGAGAGAGAGAGAGAGAGAGAGAGAGAGATATCCCCAAGTCTTATTCTTCGAGGCAAGGAAGAGTGTGTCCCAAAATCGGTGGATCAGTACTGGCCAGGGTGTCGAAACGAGATTGCCTTAACATCCAAAACAACGAGAGAGAGAGAGAGAGAGAGAGAGGGTGTGCTTGTTCTCCGGGCTGATAAACCATCTGCGCAGGCGCGTGAAGTGACTAATATTTAGAGAAATTTTCCGCACTTAACCTCGTCCTTTCTAGAAAACTAAATGATGAAAGTTTACAATTTGTTTTGAATTCCCTCTAAAGCAACTTTCTCCCAAGGGATACATCTTACAGGCAAATGCAAGCACACTCACATAACACAAACGCGAATCTATATATACACCAAGCACACTCACATACACAATACACACGTATATTCATATATACACCAACGACCGTGGTTAATATTCAAACGACGTTCCCTCTTAACTGCTGCAAAGCATATCTTTAAATCCTTGAATCTTCTGAGCGTCGTAAATTACCCGTGCCTGCTTGCTTGAATCCTAACAAGCATCTTTTCACCCTCTCTAAAGAACCCAGCGATGAGGGATTGAGAAATTCCAGTTGCCTACAACTCTTTCGTGATATTCGAACTCCGTGGTGCCCCGAGGAGAGAGAGAGAGGCGTTACGCAGCAGGAGAGGGCGACGAAGGTCAGGGACCTGGAGAGATAATTAGAGGTCACCGCGGCTCTGACCCGTTCGTATTTTCCCGAGATGCAACCGAGTAAGGGACCTTTCCCTGAAGAAAGCGGGACGCCATATCTTAAAAACTAACCATAGAATTTTCTTGGAAATAATCCCATCATGTTTCCCCACACCCTGATTTTGAGAACATATTAATCTACCTAACGTGACTTAACTTAACCTAACCTGGGGCTATGGCAAAAAGAACCGGGGTTGGTGCAATACCTAGCATCCATCGCAGGAATTTGCGACCTGCTCCCGGATGTTTGCCTCATAAAAAAAAAAATAAAAAATAATGATACTCAAGGGTTGCTCTATGAGCAAGAGCCCTTGCTGGCATAAAGCTAGCTCAAGCAAAAACAACAATAGGACGCTTGCGTAACTGACCAATGTTTTCTGGAAGTCTGGGTCAAGCTTTATTATAGGAGACGTTGCGTCATCCTGCGGCTGGTTTTATTCTTTCCCTTTTCCTCTTCTGCTTTCCTTTTTCCTCTTTCAGTTTTCTGTAAAAGAAAGCTATTGTGCCGGCTCTGTCTGGGCGCCCTCAGATCTTAAAAACTACTGAGGCTAGAGGGCTGCAAATTGGTATGTTGATCATCCACCCTCCAATCATCAAACGTACCTAATTGCAGCCCTCTAGTCTCGGTAGTTTTTATTATCTTATTTTAGGTTAATGTTAGCTATGATCGTGCATCTGGGTACGCTATAGGACAGGCCACCACCGGGTCGTGGCTGAGAGTTTCATACAGCATTATACGCTGTACAGAAAACTCGATTGCTCCGAAGAAACTTCGGGCATTGTTTACTCGTTTTTTATTTGATTCTGTTCTGGGCTAGAAGCAGACATTATTAGATTAAATAAAAAGCTCGAAGCAACCAGTGTTTGGTGACCGAACTCAAGTTTCGTACCAAGTTTTGCCATTCTCCTAGAATCAGGAACTCTCTCTTCTTCTCTATCTTCCCTGCACCTTTTAACCAGATCCATTCTAAGAGGAAGACTGTCACCACTTAAAAACAAGCGAAAAATGCGCCGAAGTTTCTTCCGCGCAATCGAGCATTTCTGTACAGCGTATAATGCTGTGCGAGCCGCGGCCCATGAAACTTTAACCACGGCCCGGTGTTGGCCTGTCCCATACCGTTGCCAGACGCACGATCATGGCTAACTTTAACCTTCAATAAAATCAAAACTACTGAGGCTAGAGGGCTGCAATTTGGTATGTTTGATGACTGGAGGGTGGATAACCAACATACCAATTTGCAGCCCTCTAGCCTCAGTAGTTTTGAAGATCTGAGGGCGGACAGAGACTTTAAGGAAAATGTTGCAAACTCGTACGACAACAGTTTGAGTGAGGGGAGGAAGGGACAATTAATATCAGAGTCACTTTGATGAGAACAAAAGTTAGCAGTACAGAAAGCGAGGTCAGGAGGGGAGAGGAGAGGGCAAAAGGCGAAAGGAATAGAAAAGAATGCGTGATGAAAGAGAGAGAGAGAGAGAGAGAGAGAGAGAGAGAGAGTCATGCAGTGAAAAGCAGTGAAAGCAGTTAGTGAAAGATAAAACAATAGGGAATGAAACAGTGGAAGAGAGACGGAATGAATAAGGACTAAGGGTGGGGGGAGAGAGCTGAAACGAAGAGGCAAGGAGAATACAAAGAGAAGACAAAGGAGGAGGAGGAGGAGGAGGAGGAGGAGGAGGAAGATGAAAAGAAGGGAGAGGAATGACAGAAAACAGAACAAAAAAGAAAAGATGCCATATTATTGCATTGCAATGTTTTTCCAGTCTTGCAAAAATCGTCTTATTTTGATTTAATATCTTTCCATTTCCCTTCTCTTCAGAGTCTGGTTCTTCCTTAGTCTTCTGTCCATTCAGACAGACGTTTCTGTCTCGTGTCGCCTCTGTTTAAGTTAGCTGCTTAATTTGTCTGTCTAGAAGAATATCAGTAGAAGAATATCAATGGCCCATTCTGTCTATTTTCAGTGTACTACGTATGTCCATTTAACAGAGCTATCATGGAGTGCAAGTTATTTCTCTCTCTCTCTCTCTCTCTCTCTGTACACACACACTTTTATATATACATATATGTATAACATACATATACATGTATATACATATATGTATGTATGTATATACATGTACATATATATGATATATACAATATATATTTATTATATATATATGTATGTGTGTGCGTGTGTGCGTGTGTGTTTGCGTATGTTTGCGTTTGAGTGTGGGCGTGCGTTTAGAATCAACAAGCCAGAGAGAAGAGTTTACAAAATGTCGTCCATACATCTATTTTCCAGCTCACCCTTCCCACGCGCTCTATACCCAACCGCTCTTGTTGTCCAAGCTAATATTGGTCGTGTACCGCCAAGCTGTTCCCTTGATTTTTCAAATAAATATCCGTGACATTTCGTGCTTCTATTGACGCCACTTACGTATTTTAAACTCTGCAGTTGCTGAAGTCATCAGTAAAAAAAGGAGAGAAGGATAATGAGTGAAATGTTTGGGTTATTTCAAGAACCATCTTCCTACCTCGGAATCCGCCAGTGTCTCAGTTGCTGAGTTGGAATTGAAATATAGAATTTAGTCCCAAGGCGAAATGCTGGGACCTGTGAAGTCATTCAGTGCTGAACTGAGAGTAGAAAGGTCTCAAAGGTGTAACGGAAGGGAAAAACCTCGCAGCTGTACTATGCAACAAAAATTCTGCCCTAAAATGGAAAACTGCAGTGTCAGCAAAATTTTCGAAACTGAGATCTGCCACCTATTGGGCTCGTGAAACATTAATACACAAGTTCCTGCAGTTTCAGAATGATTCTTCAATGCTTTCCACGAGTATTTAGGGGGTCCCATTTGCAGTATCTGCAATTTCAGTAGTAAGGCAAGGCAGTGTCTATCATTTTTCTCAGGTTTGTATTTTTGGAGAGACTGCAGTCTTCCATTTGGGGGCAGGATTGTCAGCAGAGGGTTGAGGAAAGCAAGATGGAAGAAAGAGAATGTGAACGGAAGTAGAGTAAAAGGAATGAAAGAGGTTGCAACCTGGGGCCGAAGGGACACGGCAAAGAACGCAAAGGACCTCGAGTAATGCCTACAGTGCTCCGCGTGAGGTCTATTCTCCTACGGGCGAACTCTCACTCGCTGAAGACAGGATTTCACTTCATTTATTTGTTATCCTTTCGTATTTTAATCCAATGCTGTTATTAAATAAATAATATATTCCACAATAAATCTTATCTTAAATACGAGTAACCACGAGGATGTTGAGAATTTTCTTGGAGACAAAAAAAAAAAAAGCATAAGTAAAAAATGCGCCGAAGTTTCTTCGGCGCAGTCGAGTTTTCTGTACAGCCGCTACACCGTATAATCAAGGCCACCAAAAATAGATCTATCTTTCGGTGGTCTCGGTATAATGCTGTATGAGCCGCCGCCCATGAAACTTTAACCACGGCCCGGTGGTGGTCTATCCTATATCGTTGCCAGACGCACGATTATGGCTAACTTTAACCTTAAATAAAATAAAAACTACTGAGGAGGCTAGAGAGCTACAATCTGGTATGTTAGATGATTAGAGGACGGATGATCAACATACCAATTGCAACCCACTAGCCTCAGTAGTTTTAAAGATCTGAGGGCGGACAGAATAAGTGCGGACGGACAGACGAAGCCGGCACAATAGTTTTCTTTTGCAGAAAACTAAAAACTAATCCAAAGCTCGACATTGAATGAGAAACAAGACGAAAACGCAATTCGGAACGCCGCGGGAAGATATCAGAAACATTACGCGCGAACAATGGAGGTTTTGCCTGGGTTGATTAATATCTCTCGGATTTTCAGAAATATTTCCTAAACATTTTTTCTCTCCTTTGCTTCAGGATGTGCGTACATACATACATACATACATACATACATACATACATACATACATACATACATACATACATAATACGTTGCTTGAAGTCACCAAAATGCGGTTCAGTATTTCCCTTTTGTATACGGCTGAAAACCTACATACATGAATACATACATACACAGACATACACATTCACGTATATATATGTGTAAATATATACATACACACACACACACACACACACACACATATATATATATATATATATATATATATATATATATATATATATATGTTCATGGGCTTTTCTTACTCTATTTCTATATCTGTCTATCTGTCTCTGTCATTTACTGTTTATAGTGGAATAAGTGACTCATTCTTATAGCATTCTATATTATAACATAGCTTGGTAATTCTAGAACGCCTAATTTAAGCAATACTTAAATCCACAATGCAGAGTGGCCACAGTCAACAGAAAACGGAAAATAACAATCAGCTGGCCTCATTTACACTCAACAGAAAACGGAAGATGACAGTCAGCTGGCTTCATTACACTCAACAGAAAACGGAATGACCTGGTCTCAAGATCACGGAACAAGGTTATTGTCAAAGTTCTAATTGCACCTGGGCTTTCTTCAGCACCGTGTCGTCATTACCCTCGTCGAAAGGTACGAAAAGTAAGTCCAGGTAACGACGAGGACTTTAAGTGAGGCGCGGGATAGCGACGGTGTATAGTTGAATAAGAGGGAAAGATTTTGTTTCGTTTTTTCTGGACTAATATTCGAGGAAGTTCGATAGATTTTAGTCTTCTTAGCTGCTTATTTTATACACATTTATGGATGTACAAAAGGTAATTTCAGTTTATCTATCTATATCTATCTATCTATCTATCTATATATAAATATTTATATATATATATATATATATATATATATATATATATATATATATATATATATATATATATATATATATATATATATGTATGTATGTATGTATATATATATATATATATATATATATATATATATATATATATATATATATATATATATATATATATATATAATCTTCATTTGATACAGGCTGACCCCAAACTGGTCGACGGCAAACCTAAATATATATACCCTTCACCACCAATAAACAAACTACCGTTGCTACCTATAAAAAACAACAAAAATAATTCACGACGCATCTAAATGTCAAATTCATCAGCATTTTTAAGTCTATGCAACATTTCCATAGGCCTACGCACCAAACGAGCCATGTTGAAATACCAATTTGAAATCTGTACATGAACGACTTTTGGTCATTAATACTCATATGCAAAATAAAACTATATTTAGAAAGCATTATCAAAAACATTTTTATCAAATACAAAAACCCAACGGCTGCATGACATTTAGATTCACCAAACGGCTGAGGTTTTCCTCGTTCGAAAAACACCCGGCACTCAAAACCCACGTAAGCCAGAGTCGGGGGAGATTGCTCCCATATTTATGAAAATGCCGTGAAATTCCAGAAGCTCTCTGTTTGGCGGCCTCTGGCATCTACACGTGGGTGCGTTCTCTGCTGCAATTTCTTTCTATAGGAAGGGTGAATGCGTTCGTTTTGCTTATAATATATTTTTTTTTTTACTTTTTACTTCACTTAACTTTACTTTACTTTACTTTCCAATGGTCGTTTGTGTTTCATAATAAGTGTCCGTATTGTTTGTTTCATCTATAGAGGAATCTGTTCTAGCCTGCCATATATATATATATATATATATATATATATATATATATATATATATATATATATGTATATATATATATATATATATATATATATATATATATATATATATATATATATATATATATATATATATATATAGTAACAAGGATATATGTTGCCTCTTTGTACATTATACTTTTATCTTTGCATTGCTCAAGAAATAAAATTGATTGATGAAATAAGCTGATTACTGCCCACTCCAAAATAATATATATATATATATATATATATATATATATATATATATATATATATATATATATATATATATATATATAACATTCTAACATTCGTCACATAATCGAACCTAATCTTCAAAAAAACAATACCGACACTTTATCTACTCGAAAGACAAATTCATCTACCCATACTTAATCTATCAAAACTCCAAAAGAAAAAAAAAACTTGACAAATTACAAATGAAGCAAAAGCGATTACTTAAAAATCAAATACAAATTTATCAGTCATTTAATCTATCGCAAAAACAAGAAGCATAAACGTCAACTCACACGCAGTTCCAATGGTGTTCCATAAACGCTCTAAGGGGACCAGCTGTCCATCAAGATCCTGCAATAAAAAGAGAGAAGAGGAAGTTTTACGAAAACTATAAACAGAAGGCGGGAGGTGCGTTCAGCTTTACGAGGGGAAATTTTGTCGCGTGAGTAGGCAACTTTCACTATCACCGTGAACGTGAGGGATGAGGAGTAATGAGAGAGAGAGAGAGAGAGAGAGAGAGAGAGAGAGAGAGAGAGAGAGAGAGAGAGAGAGATGATGATGATGATGATGACTGCAAATGAGTAAAGCTATGTATATATATATATATATATATATATATATATATATATATATATATATATATATATATATATATATATATATATATATATATACATACTGTATATTACATATGTGTGTATATATGTATATATAGTGTGTGTATATATATATATAATATTATATATATATGATTTTGTCTCTATTTATATATTCATTGTTTCAAATTTCGTGTGTATATATATATATATATATATATATATATATATATATATATATATAGATAGATAGATAGATAGATAGATAGATAGACAAATAGATAGATATAGCTCGTTCAGCCTTAGACATGTACTCGAGACTTTCAACCAGCAACCAGCACCCACAGCAACCAGTAATCAGCAACCACCAACCACAACAACCAGCTACAACAGCCACAGCAACCGGCTACAGCAACCACAGCAACATGCAACCACAGCAACCAGTGACAGCAACCTCGTATCTCCCCAACCCAGGATTCCGAGGCCAATGACCAAAACAAAGCTTGGGCGTCAGTTCATCGGGAAATAGAATATTTATGAGGGGACGTTCGCTGCTCTTGCATATCCCGAACCCTTTCCAGTTAGCCACAATGAACGAGACGTGAGCCGTCGCATGCAATTGAGCGAGAGTCTCTCTCTCTCTCTCTCTCTCTTTATTTACTTTTTAGATTCAGTCATCGTCTGTGTGTGTGTGTGTGTGTACATACGATCTTCTCCAAGTTTCCCTTCCAGCTACTGAAAGTTTACCGGCGTTTCTCAATCTCACGCCATACACACTGCCTTCCCTGCACGTTTTAAAAAGAAAAAACTAAACTTAAGCAAATTATCCCAGTTGTGTTTCGGGAGGAAATTGGGAAAATTGGGAAATAATTCGACGGAAAGGGATAATTGAGTATGATGATGATGCTTATGATTGGTGGGGAAGGAAGTTCGGCTTCAAACCACCGGTATAATTTGTGGTTGAACTTTTTCGTTACAGAGGTTAAATTGTCTTCCCTGTTACCTGACTTGTAATTCCTTAACCCCTAAAATATACGATGGAATCTTGGCGAGTTTGTGAAGTTGCTGAGTTTGTGAAATGGCTGAAAATATAATTATTTTTATGTAGATTCTTGCATCAATTTGGCATTTACAAGAAGTGGTTTGGAGAGCATTAGACCTAGGATGTGGGTAGAGGCTTCTGGGTTACGTAATACACTAAAAATATTCACACGCTGGTAGCTTCTTAAGTATTATACTTAGAAATAAAAGGCCTTTTACTTAATATCTCTTGGTTTAGTAAGTTAGGTTTCAAGTAACAAGAGCATCTCTCAGGCCCTGAACAAAATGGTACAAACCACGCTTTTGGAGGTAGGCCTAACGATCAAGTTGGCGTTCTCAGTGACTCGCGAGTAGGCTATCCTCGAATAGCTGCTAAAGTGGTCCTGTTTCCAGTTCTTGAAAGCAATCTGATATTGCCACAGCCAACTATTGCTTTTCATCTACCTTGCAAGCTATTAGCCTACTTTCCTGAGAACTGTCCTCTGACAATAAAGCTCAAGGTTAAAGAATGAAATTGTACAAATATTTTGTTTTTCAGATGAGAGAAAAGACCTAAAGTTATTTGTTTCCCAAGAAAAGACCTAAGACAAGTTATTTGTTTCCCAAGTGACTTTTAATAACGAAAGCTCCTTGCTTACTGCAAGAACACAATAAGCGTAACGATTCCTGAAATGATATTTAAAAAAAACTGTTATAATAAAGTGTTTACATTCAGGATGACCAACTGTCAACATATGAGCCTATTTTACAGTTTACGTCGTCCAAACAAGTGCAAATGTTCTATTGGCCAATTGCATTCTATCATAACCTATCTCTATTCAATATCTGCACTGTAAAAAGCCAAACCAGATCCACGCATAGAAACACGTGGGAAAGATCGGTTAAAACCACAGCTGAACTTGAAGACGTACCCTCGAAAATGTTATACGTTCTCTTCGGAAAGGACAGATGCCGAGGCCATTAAAGAAAATGGGTATCCATCTTTAAGGCGACACTCCTACAAGGTAGTACATCGGGTCCTGTCTCAAGTAAACGCCACAACAGTGAAATGAGGTGCAAGGAGATACAACCACGTGAAATGAGGTGCAAGGAGGTACAAACATATGAGATGAGGTACAAAGAAGTAGGCCTATGCCTAAGCTAGGCCTATAAACATCCCTTTCAACGCCCCATAGAACTGACCAGGGTAGAAGACTTTCACGTAGGCCTAAACAAGAGAAGTGAAATACGTCACCTGTCTTTTCACTTTCACCAAAAAATACGTAAAATGCCTAAAATATGTAAAACGTAAATGAAAAAATCCTTTTTACATTCTAGACGTCAAGGAAAAAAGTGAGAGGAAAAAAATGGTGACAATGTTTGTGCTGCCATAAACGATATTTACGCAAGAAGAAGAGGCTTGGGAGGCTTCAGTGTTATCGTAAAGGGTAGTGGGTAATAGAAGAAGAAGAAGAAGAAGAAGAAGAAGAAGAAGAAGAAGAAGAAGAAGAAGAAGATTGTTTATATGAGGTCTTATGAGGTGCGGGAGATGAGGAGAAATGAAGCAGGAAATGAAATACAGTTGTTATGAGGCGTGAGAATGGAGAGATGAGAAGAGAAAATAGATAGATAGACAGTAAAGGTGGATAGATAGATAGATAGATATTGAAAAGATGAATGAACAAGGAAATTATAGAGAAAAACAATAAATATAAATAGATAGATAGATAGATAGATACTGAAGAGATAAAAGCAGGCATAACCTGACAAAAACACAAAAACAAAAAACAAAATAAGTGCACCATGCGCAGTATCGTGGAAAATAAGGACCAGTATATACCAAGAAAACATACATCGACTGATTGGTTTCTGAGACCTGGCGTTGCATCAACACTATCAGAATAAGGTAGAGAATGCACTAGAAGACAAAAAAAAAAATGAATAGGAAAATAAATAAGGTCAGGTTAAGGTCGACATTTAACAGGAAAATAGAAAAAATGAAAGTTGAAAGAAAAGAATATTAATATCCGGTAACAAGAGACTAAAGAAAAATGTTTACGCAAAGATATTAGCATCCAATAATCCTCTAAAAATCCGTTTCATTTACCAGATTCACCGGATTCATTTCCAGGGAAATTATTTATTTTCCTCCTGGATTTATGCTAAATCATTCTTTCATATTTTTTTTTTTTTGTGAGTAATCAAGGTTATATTAATATGCAAATGGCTGGTTGCTAACTGCGACAAATTCTGCATCACGAGAGGAAATGAGTGAATTGGTTTGTATTTGAGAGAGAGAGAGAGAGAGAGAGACTAGGCAGCTGGTCTCGTTGGCAAGATCGAACCAGGATTTATTTTTTCTATATTCTCTTGAATGGATAGCTCTCTCTCTCTCTCTCTCTCTGTATATATATATATATATATATATATATATATATATATATATATATATATATATATATATATATATATATATATATATATATATATATATATATGTATATATATATATATATATATATATATATATATATATATATATATATATATATATATATATATATATATATATATATATATATATATATATATATATATATATAAAGCTTTTCCTTGCTCTCCAAGCACATAAAAATATATCAGCTTCTCTAAACACTCCTTCCATGACTGCTTTTTTTTTTTTTATTCTGTAACTTTGCACCAAGATCTCTTGGCCTTTCTCTGTCTTATATTTCTTTAAAAAAATATCTAATTAATATTTAAAAATATTTCTTTAAAATACCTAGTTAATATTTTAAAAAAATATTTCTTTAAAATATCTAATTAATATTAGAAAATTATTTCTTTAAAATATCTAATTAATATTAAACAAATACTCATTTCAAATATGTAGTTAATATTTAAAAATATTCCTTTAATATATCTAATTAATATTAAACAAATACTTATTTCAAATATGTAATTAATATTTAAAAATATTCCTTTAAAACATTTAATATTGAAATATATTCCTTTAAAATATCTAACTCATATTCAAAATAAAAATTATATTCATATCCTTTGTCTTAGATAAACATTAAAAATTAACCTCCCACTCTCATGTCACATGTTCTAACATACCTTTCCATTTTCACCTCAAAAAATAACAAACACTTTTAACATAATTATAATTACAACTCCATATTTTGACCAATTCCAACGTAATCTCTCGAACACAGCATATCCCTTTTAATTACAAAACTTCTCTCATAAATGTCTAATGACAAAGTCAGTTTTTAATTCTCCCCTCCTACGCGTATACTAGACTGGTAGCATCACTGAATGTAATTTCTCCCCTTGTCATTTCTTTCTCAGTTATTTCTTTCATTGTAATTTTTGCCCTCTTTATTTCTTCCTTTGTAATTTTCGCCCTTGTTATTTCTTCCCTTGTAATTTTTTCCTCGTTATTTCTTCCCTTGTAATGGTTTTCCTTATAATTTTCCCCTTGTAATTCTTCCCAGTTTCTTCCCTTGTAATTTCTTCCCGTGTAATGTTTTCTCTTGTGGTTTCTTTCCTTGGAATTTTTTCCCCGTGAGTTGTCTTTCCGTTGTAATTTATTCCCTTGAAATTTCTTCCTTTATCATTTTTTCCCTTGAAATTTCTTCCCTTGAAATCTCTGCCCTTGTAATTTCTTCCCTTGTAAATTCTTCCTCGCTAGTTTCTTCCCTTGAATTTCTTCCCTAGTAATTACTTCCCCTTGTAATTTCTTCCTACGTAATTTCTTCCCTTATATCATCTCCAGTTGTGATTACTTCCCTAGTAATTTTTTCCTTAATAATTTTTTCTTTGTAATTTCTTCCTTAGAAATTACTTCCCCTTGTAATTTCTTCCGTTGTAATATCTTCAAATGTAATTTCTTCCCTGGCAATTACTTTCCCTTGTAATTTCTTCCATATTGATTTTTTTCTTTGTAATTTCTTCCCTTGTCATTTCTTCCCTTGTAATTTCTTCCTTTGAAATTTCTTCTCTCGTAATTTCTTCTCGAGTAATTTCTTCCCCTCCGAGTACTTTACCGTCGCCTCCAGGGAAGAGTTTAATCTATTTAAGTTTTCTAGTTCGTTAAATCTAAGACTTTGAGACACCTTGTTAAAAAAGAACTCAAGTAAACTGATTTGAGAAAAAATAGAAAACTCAAATAAACTAATTTATGGAAAAAAATCAAATAAACTAATTTGTGAACAAAAAATCACATAAACTAATTCCAACATAAGGGAGAATTTCTTTGAAGTTTCAAGTTAATTTTTTTTTTCAAACTTAAGTAAGAAATTTAGGAAAGAAATTTTCGAGGCAGGTCCATTTCTTTCTTTCTCTCTTCTTCTTCTTCTTCTTCTTCTTCTTCTTCTTCTTCTTCTTCTTCTTCTTCTTCTTCTTCTTCTTCTTTGGTAGGTGTTTTGAACGCCGAATACTATTGGAAGTTACTTATTAAACTTGTTTTATTTTTTTTCAAACTTGGATAACATCCAGATCACGACATTCTCTCACCATTGGTTAACCGATTTCATTTCATATTCATTTATAAAGTTCAATATATTTTTATGGAACGGATACACGACGTTCTTGAAGGTAAATAAATCTGGAAGTAGCAGAATATTAGTACATCAAGTTGAGCCTACTACATTTTCTCCTAATACTTATACCTTACACCTTATTAAATAGATCCTACCTTATACTACCTTTTCCTACCGTCGAACCTTCACTGCAATTCTTCGTATTTCTCTCCTAAGTGAATCCAGACACCCCCTTCCCCCCTTCCAACCTTTTCCCCTGTGACGTCATGTTCTTCTCCCATCAAAAGGGAGGTGAGGAGGAGGAGGAGGAGGAGGAGGAGGAGGAGGAGGAGGAGGGAGAGTGGAGAGGGGAGAGGAGGGTTTAGAACAGTCACAACATACTAAATTGCGTTTTGCCGGGACTCATGTGTTTCTGTACGGACGGCATCCAATATTCTCTCCACTAGACTTCGAGAAAAAAAAGGTAAAAAAAAAACACGTTCTTCTTTTGTTTTATTTCTTGTCTGTCTCTTGGATTTATTCCTTTGGGGGGTGATGTATTTATTTTTCAGATTATTCCTGTTCCTTTCCAAATATTCCTTTCTTTATATGTAGATGTATATATGCACGTTAGATATATATATATATATATATATATATATATATATATATATATATATATATATATATATATATATATATATATATATATATATATATATATATATATATATACATATATATATATATACATATTCGTCATTAATAAACTTATTTCATTACGACAAATAACTAAATCTATTGTACATATATTCAATCGTTAACAAACTTATCTCAGCGCTGGAAATGATTAACCTGTAGATAAAAAAATTCATTTGCAACTAGTGACGTCATGAGCTGACCGGCGATATTTAGCTGAAATGTTTATTTTATATATATATTTACATTTAATTATGGCTAATTTTAACTTTAAATAAAATGAAAACTCCTGAGGCTAGAGGGCTGCAATTTGGAATGTTTCATGATTGGAGGGTGGATGATCAACATACCAATTTGCAGCCCTCTAGCCTCAGTAGTGTTTAAGATCTGAGGGCGGACAGAAAAAGTGAGGACAGAAAAAGTCCGGACGGACAGACAAACCCGGCACAATAGTTTCCTTTTACAGAAAACTAAAAATACTGACTAAAGCTCGCTATTCTAAAATGGGAGGTTTGTTGGGTGAGTCTGCTGATTTCAAAAGTTCCGGAATTTGTAATTCCAACTGGATTTGGAGCCATATAGGAATCTTGTCACATAATATCACAAAAGTTTAAGAAAGGCAATATATGTGGTGTGTGTTCATAGGACTGAAACACGATTATAATTAGAGAGAGCAGCTGGTAATAATGAGAGAGAGAGAGAGAGAGAGAGAGAGAGAGAGAGAGAGAGAGAGAGAGAGAGAGAGAGGAGCTTATAAGAAATTCATACAGTTATTCAGTTATCACACACTGATGTAATCTGCAAGTCACGCCCTAATTTCACAACATGTTCGAAACAGATTTAGCTTACAGTTTATCAAATAAAATTCTCCAATTTCCTCTCTGATTCTATAACTGGGTGAGGAATACAACGAATATCAATAAATTCAGAATCAGTGATGCAATTGCGAAGGAATATTAAAAGCATAATTCTCTTGATTGCAAGCGAGAACTCAATTGCCAGTGTAGGAGTTGAAGAAAAAATGGATTATTATTATTTATTATTATTATTATTATTATTATTATTATTATTATTATTATTATTATTATTATTACTATTAATATTATTATTTTATTATTATCATCAAACTTTTTTTAAAACCATTGAGTGTTAGGTGATAAAAATAGCCTATTATTATTATTATTATTATTATTATTATTATTATTATTATTATTATTTATTAGACACTTAAAAAAAGGCACAAGGTTCCAGGTAACAAAATGGACTTTATTAATAATAATGATAATCAATTATTATTATTATTATTATTATTATTATTATTATTATTATTATTAATAGACATCAAATTCTAACTTTTACAAAAACGATACTTCCCAAAAATACAAAGGTCAAGTGATAAACATAGACTATTATTATTATTATTATTATTATTATTATTATTATTATTATTATTATTATTATTATTATTATTATCACAGGCACCGAAATTTAACCTTTAGGACAACTTGACTTCCCAAAAGCCATAGATAATATAATACCCTTACCAGCTCAATTTCTTCTGCATAGCAATTGACCAAAGACTCCATCCCCAACAAACCTTTTAAAAGACATTCAGCTAAATCCTAAATCCTACCAATCCTATCACTGGAAGAATCTCGTTCTCTAAATGGCGACCACAAACTTCAGCTGGAAGTGAATCCTAGCGAGAGAGAGAGAGAGAGAGAGAGAGAGAGAGAGAGAGAGAGAGAGAGAGAGAGAGAGAGAGAGAGAGAGAGAGAGAAAATCTTTTATTACTTCCTTTCAGATCTCATTCTGGGACCAGTTTGTGAAAATGGTTGGTTACCTTAGCAATTCTGATGGTCAGTTTGGGGAGTCATTCAAGATTCTTTAGACCTAGTTGGGTCATGTTTCTTTGGGGCGTGATTTCGTTATTTAAAATACAGACCATCTGCAGTGCACGTACACAAACGCATGCACACACAAACACACACACAAACAGGTGCTAAATTTGTGCGAGAGACAGACTGGAGTCATTCATGATTCTTTAGACCTAAGTGGGCCATGTTTCTTTGGGTTGTGGTTTCGTTATGTAGAATACAGACCATTTGCTAAACACACTCACATACAAGCACAAACAAACTGGCCCCTAAACCTCGACTTGTAAAAAGAGTAAAAGCACATTATTACTGCAACACACACATATAGGCCTACAAACGCATACACAAACTGGCACCAAACCTCGACTAGTAAAAAGAGTAAAATTACATTCTTGTTTACAACTCACCAACACACAAACACACACAAACTGGCACCAGACCTCGGCTATTAAAAAGAGTAAAGCACAATCATTCCCTTTGATAAAGCTGTGGAAGCTTTACACCAAGGAAGCAAGATTAAGCAGGCTAATGCTTCTTTAGACCCATCTACTAGTCACTGGTCCTTTCAGTTGTGTTTTCGTTACATAAAATACAGGCCATTAGCTAAACAACACATACACACATACACACACACACCCTGTACACACAAAATGGCACTAAACCTCGGCAGTGTAAAGAATAAAACAGTTATTACCTCTGGTAAAGCTATGGACGCTTTTACCAAAGAACCGAGATTAAGCTGGCTAACAGTCGATCCCTGTTCTTTACAAATCTCTATTTTTTTATTTGATATTTTATCTTTCACGTGTTAAAGGGAGCTTCCCTTGAATATGGGGCTTTTGAGTGTTAAAAAATGTTCCGTTCTCCTTGACATTTGCCAACCGTATCATTTGGAATAAAAGCAAAACCGTGTAAATTTAATGTTCAGCTTGAAAAATCATATTCCCCGCTGTGCTTTTATAAAGCGACGGAAAAATAGCACCATGACGTTGCAGCTTTAGGAAAAAATGTTTCAAATGTTACGAAATCATTTTGTAATCTGGTTCTGTTGCTCACTACATTACAGTGTTTACGATGTTATCTCACAAATCAGCCCTGGGTAAACTTTACAATTTAGGCGTAATGTTCCAGGGTTGCCTGCATTTCAATTTGCTGATTCATGGCTGTTATGACTTTCCTGTTTTGGAATTCTCCTCCTGCTTTCGTTTTCCTGGGTTTTGTGATCTTTTAAGAGGTAGGCCTAGAGCTTATTGCTTGGTTAAATCGTCCAAATATAAGCTCTCATCTTTTATGAAGTAGGTCTACAGGTTACTTCCTTGGTTAAGTCGTTCTAAAGTCGTCCTAACTATTGCTACAGTTTCCCCATGTCGTCTTCGAATCTGGGCAGCTTTAGCTCATCTTATCGGCCATTGGACGAGCTTTTATTTATATAAAAAACGAGAGAAAAGGAGAGTTTATTCATAAGCTTTTGTTTACAAATGAAAAACAGGCGTATTTCATTTCCGGTACACTCAGTTAAAATGTAGTTTACCACGAGAAGCAGCGAGAGAGAGAGAGAGAGAGAGAGAGAGAGAGAGAGAGAGAGAGAGAGAGAGAGAGAGAGTTCCCATTTGCTTTTGCAAGAATTAATTTCCAGAGTAAAATGTTGAAAGCCATAAGTAAGCGTAAAAGTGGTTGCAAGTAAAGCCAGACGCTTTTCGGGTCATGTTAATAAAGTTTGTTTTTTTTTCTTTCCATGGTGTTGTTTTTATTTTTGTTTTACTGCTAGTTAATATTCGCTTACGGAAGAGAAAGAGCTCGCCTCGTTTCCAATATTCCAGTTTAAAACTGCGGTGGATTTTTAATCTCTCTCTCTCTCTCTCTCTCTCTCTCTCTCTCTCTCTCTCTCTCTCTCTCTCTCTCTCTCCTTTAACCCTATTCTGTCTGTCTGTCTGTCTGTCTCTCTCTCTCTCTCTCTTTCTATTCCTCTCTCTCTCTCTCTCTCTCTCTCTCTCTCTCTCTCTCTCCTGTAAACCTATTCTGTCTGTCAGTCTGTCTGTCTGTCTCTCTCTCTCTCTCTCTCTCTCTCTCTCTCTCTCTCTCTCTCTCTCTTTCTTCTGTAATCTCTCTTCTCTCTCTCTCTCTCTCTCTTCATCTATCCCTAATTCTCTCACCCTCTCTCTTCCCCTCTCTGTCTCTTTCTTCATCTTTACCTAATCTCCCACCTCACCCTCTCTCTCTCCCTCTCTCTCTCTCTCTCTCTCTCTCTCTCTCTCTCTCTCTCTCTCTCACTGAGAGACCCCAATATTCATGTTTTATCGCTTCAATGCATTTTTATGGGGAGAAACAAACGGCCAAGTTCAAACATTTTTCAATGAACTGGAAAAACAGAAACACAATATATTTCCCCTTAAGAAATATATTCCACCGCGATATATCAAGAAATCTTCAAGGGTTCCTTCAGTAACAATATCTGGGCCTTCAAATTTGTATATCTCGCTTTTACTTTGATATATTTATAATGTTTTTCCCCATAAGAAGTATATTCCATTATATCAAAATATCTTTAATTCAAGAGTTACTTCGGTAACAACATCTAGGCCTTCAAATTTGTAAATCTCGCTTTTTAATATATTTATTCGATTTTTATAAAGAAGTAAATTCTTTTGTAATATATCATAATACTTTTAATTCAAGAGTTGCTTCTGTAACAACATCTAGGCCTTCAAATTTGTAAATCTCGCTTTTTTTATATATTTATTTGATTTTTTATCAAATTCAGGTTGTCAAGCGAATAAATTGGGCGTTGGAATGGAGATGAAATACAAGAAAATAAAGGGGAGTTGAGAGAAAACTCTCCGTTTGCACTTAAAAGTAATAGTTAGAGAGGTTGGACAGCAAGGTTGAAGGCAGGAAGCGGGAATGGAGGTCAAGTAAAAGGCTAAGAAATGGGTGCACCTAGAGGCCGAAGGGATGCTGCAAATACCCTTTATAACGCTTACAGTGCACCGTGTGAAATGCATTGACGGCACTACACTCCTACAGTGTCCTGAGATTATTATTATTATTATTATTATTATTATTATTATTATTATTATTATTAGCGTCATAAAGAACAAAACACTCCGGTAACTCTTAGATTTAATTAATTTTTGTCTCTGTTTTTATTGTTTTTATCGGACCTGGGCAAGAAAAGGGTATTAGATTACCTGCCTTACCGGCCATTGTTCTTAGAAAAACATCGTTACTAATTTCAAGTTACTTATGTTTCTTATAAATTATATTTTTTAACCTGACGTCAAATATCCACACGCGACATCATCGACGCTACTCGTGATTGGCGAAGCTCACGCTGGTCACCGCCCACTACAAGCATGTCGACCAATGAGAAGAAAGATAGGAATTTCACTGGTATCGGATGCGGAAATTTAACATTAAAATCAGAAATGAAAATAGATTATGAGATGATTGCCCACGATTATCGAAAATATAATTAGTTAGTCATTGGCATATCTTGCTAATATCACAGGGATATATATATATATTTGTCATTAGCATATATATATATATATATATATAGGGATATATATATATATATATATATATATATATATATATAATCATGAAATGTATAAATTTTCCTTTTTCTGAATGCGTGTGTGTGTGTGTGGGGCGGGGGCGGGTATTCTATGCACACACATAATGCAATAACTAACCTTCCCACGCAAATAATTTCAGACGTAAATACCAATTTACATACTCGCCTTCTACCCACACAACTATCAGAACCAGACGGATTGTCAGAACGGTCTATCTTTTCCCCTTCATAAAAACAGGCAAAATCCCCCTCTGGATTTCATGCAATGTTTTCGATAACTTGTAATCTTTTTAAGCACTTCGAAATTACATTTCAGAGAATGTAATATTTCTAAACCGTTGTTTTGGGAGTGAAGTCTGGATTAGGCTAGAATGCCAATCCTTTTGTGTATGAAACCTGATTCACTCAGGGCGTGTCAACGCGACCGTCAAACTTGTTGTATACATGTCACAAACAGGCATAATACAAGTTAACAACTGACTTTTCAGTGGTGGTCCTAAACAGTGATTAATGAGCTCATGCTGTTGACTTGTTTTCAACATGTTAACAATATGTATGCAACAAGTTACCGACAAGCGTCTCTGACATATATCATTGTAGTGTAGAGGTATCCTTAGGGTGCATCCACAAAGCATCAGACATGTTACAAACACATGTCGGTAATTTGTTGTATACACATCACAAACAGGCAGAATACAAGTTAACAACTGACTTGTTTGTGATATGTATGCGATAAGTTTCTGACATGAGTTTCTGACATTCGTTACTGTAGTGTAGATATATCTTTAGGGTATGTCCACAATACAGTAAAACATGTTGCAAACATGTTTGTAACTTGTTGCACAAACATCACAAACAGGCAGAATACAAGTTAACAACTGACTTATTACTGGTCCTAAACCGTGATCAGTAAAATAATGCATCCTTTTTCAAGGATTCGTTCTTCAGTCACGGTTGCCAACTTGTTTTCAACTTGTTTGTGATATGTGTGCAATAAATTGCCAACATGTTTTACTGTAGCATTGACACATCCCTTAGGAACGTCCATACTGTAGTAAAATATGTCATGAACATGTCAGCAACTAGTCATATACACATCACAAACTGGCTGAATACAAGTCAATCTTGTTGTCAACTTGTTCTCAGTATGTTTGCGATATATATTCAATAAGCTACCGACTGATTATGGAGTCCAAACTTTTACAAGGCGTTTACGAATCAGAACAACTAAAAAATTCGCCGAAGTTTCTTCGGCTCAATCGAGTTTTCTGTACAGCCGAAAATAGACCTATCTTCCGGTGGTCTCGGTATACTGCTGTATGAGCTGCTGCCCATGGAACTTTAACCACGGCTCGGTGGTGGCCTATCCTATATCGTTGCCAGAAGCACGATAACGGTTAACTTTAACATTGAATAAAATAAAACCTACTGAGGCTAGAGGGCTGCAATTTGGTATGTTTGATGACTGGAATGTGGATGATCAACATGCCAATTTGCAGCCCTCTAGCCTCAGTAGTTTTTAAGATCTGAGGACGGACAGGAAAAGTGCAGACGGACAGACCAAGCCGGCACAATAGTTTTCCTTTATAGAAAACTAAAGAAAGGAAAAGTGTAGGGACCAGGAACACATCACATTGCTGGAAATTCAATCACAATTCTTAGCAAGCTTTCTGGGATGAGACGGGGTGCTACCAACGTTAGTTGACTAACTACTCCATATGAAATTCACTACTTAGGTAGACATGAGTGTACGTGTGAATGTATGCTGTATACATGGCTCGTATACTTCAATGCATAGCATACTCCAGAATGATTTTGCAATATGACATGAACTTAACAGGCACTGAAAATATTGTTTTAATGAAGCATTGCATTCATAGCTGAAAGGAAAAAAGGAATTTTTCAAATATATTTTTCGTTAATTAACCCGTCTTCATTTCTGCTTCAAACGGGGATGATGAAATGTTTTGGAAGATGAAAATGCAAAGAGGAACAAATAAAAGAAGTAAAAAATGTGCCGAAGTTTCTTCGGCGCGATCGAGTTTTCTGTACAGCGTACAATCAAGGCCACCGAAAATAGATGCTATCTTTCGGTGGTCTCTGTAACGCTGTATGAGCCACGTCCCGGTGGTGGCCTTTCCTATATCGTTGCCAGACGCACGATTATGGCAAACTTTAACCTTAAATAAATAAAAATTACTAAGGTTAGAGGGCTGCAATTTGGTGTGTTTGATGATTGAAGGGTGGATGATCAACAGACCAATTTGCAGCCCTCTAGCCTCAGTAGTTTTTAAGATCTGAGGGCGGACAGAAAAAGTGCTGACAGAGAAAAGTGCGGACAGAATAAAGTGCGGACGGACAGGCAAAGCCGGCGCAATAGTTTTCTTTTACAGAAAACTGAAAATGACTTTTATTTTTTTTTTAGATAAAAGATACAAATTTATTCCGATATAAGATAAAAAGCAAAAGAAAAATAGATGCAACAAACAAAATAAAAATAAAATAAATTAAACCATTGGAGTCAGAGGAACACAAACAGAAAAAAAAATAGCCTGACATTATTGTCGAAAAAAAAGATGAAAATTTATTCCTTATAAAACAAAAAACAAGGAAAAAACTGATGCAATAAACAAGAGAACAATCAAATAACTCATTGCATTGTCAAAAACAATAACTTTCAAGTTTAAATCAAGCCAAAAGTATAATAAAGCACACCGACATTTTATTTTTAGAATCTGGAATCCACGCTCCTCCTCCATGCTGTCTCGCTAGTGTCAAACGATTTATTCACGACCTGGTACTTGTCCAGAACGGGAACAGTACAAGGCTATTTATGGCAGCATTATTTCCTGTCAGAATCTCTGCTCGTTGAAGATGACAGCAACAGACTCCGTGGATCTGTGTTTGTGTGTGTGTGTGTGTATATATATATATATATATATATATATATATATATATATATATATATATATATATATATATATATATATATATATATATATATATATATATATATATATATATATATATATTATATATATATATATATATATATATATATATATATATATATATATATATATGTATATATATAAATATATATATATATATATATATATATATATATATATATATTATATACATATATATATACATATATTAATCTCATATAAACAGGGTAGTGTCAAACGGAGATTTTATTCACAAAAGTCACAAGTTTCCAAGGACAAACTGTCCCCATCGTTTTAGTTGACATAAATTAGGTCCAGTTGTTCTCTACATGAATGCAAACCTCATTTGTGCAAGTGGTCATACTCAATATATATATATATATATATATATATTATATATATATATATATATATATATATATATATATATATAAATATATATATATATATATATATATATATATATATATATAAATATGTGTGTGTATGTATATAAATCAAATGGAAAAGCTGAGTAAAGATGGGGTCTAGTCAATGCCTGGATTGGTGACCAATAACGAAGACTGGCTTGAGCACTTGATCATCTTAAACTACTATGGAGCAGGGCGTGGGGCTAGCAACCTCACCCCAACAATAACTACTGACAACTAGAAGGGTATCGTCTTCTAGAGTTACCCATTCATAATGGAAAACAGGGTAATGCAGCCTAATTTGAAAAATAAAATAATAACTTTTTTTATTTATTTATCTATTTATCGAATTACTTATTTATTTCCTTATCTGTTTATTTAATCACTTATTGATTTATCTTAATTACGGAACTACGACAATTCACGGAACTACGACAATTCCCAAACAGGAGCTAAATACGAAGTCCTCCGTCATATTGTTCTGTTGTCATGAGGTGCAAACACTCAGTTCAGAGGTCTCTTCATATGGAAATATTCCCTCTCCTCTGTTTGGTCTGACGCATATGTTAATACGTGCCTACATATGTTGATGAGGCTCAGTCAAAACATCAACATGTGAGGTTCAGTCAGACCATGCAATGAGCAAGTGGACAGGAAAGTAAATAAACATTGAGTGTAGGCCGTTGTAGTTTTAGTTTTCTGTAAAGAAAACTATTGTGACGGCTTTGCCTGTCCGTCCGCACTTTTTCTGTCCGCCTTCAGATCTTAAAAACCACTGAGGCCAGAGGGCTGCAAATTGGTAGGGTGATCATCCACCCTCCAATCGTCAAACATGCCAAATTGCAGCCTTATAGCCTTCATAGTTTTTATTTTATTCAAGGTTCAACTTAGCCATAATCGTGCGTCTGGCAACGATATAAGCCAGGTCACCACCGGGCCGTCGTTAAGGTTTCATGGGTCGCGGCTCATACAGCATTATACCGAGACCACCGAAAGATAGAGCTATTTTCGGTGGCCTTGATTGTACGTTGTAGCGGCTGTACAGAAAGCTCGATTGCGCCGAAGAAACTTCGGCGCATTATTTTACTAGTTTGCGGTAGATACCACACGGAAGAAACAGCGGTATTCTAAATGATCCTCATTTCAGAGTAACGAGAGGTTTTGTACACCAGTAATTTGAAAGTGACGATACACAGTGCCTCTAAAACTGTCAAACTCCTGTCTCCTCCTCCTCCCCCTCCTCCCCCTTCGTCGTCTAGTGCCGTGGCGTCGGGAGCTCATGTAGTGATTCTTGATTGCACTGCTCTGTAAAGGACAGGTGACGTTGCACCTGAGTTTGATCTGAGCCCATTTCAGGTGTGAGAGCTAATTCTGTTGTTCCCAGGGCGGCTGGTGGTGAACTGAGATTTGAATTTGCCTCTTTTGCAAAGGCGCCAGCATCCTGACGATGCTATATGCTTCTGGGAAGTTGCTGGGATATCTATTTATTTTTCTGTACAAGAAAACTATTGTGACGGCTCTGTCTGTCCGTCCGCACTTTTTCTGTCCGCACTTTTCCTGTCCGCCCTCAGATCTTAAAAACTACTGAGGCAGGAGGGCTGCAAATTGGTATGTTGATCATCCACCCTCCAGTCATCGAACATACCAAATTGCAGCCCTCTAGCCTCAGTAGTTTTTTTAATTTAAGGTTAAAGTTAGCCATAATCATACTTCTGGCCTCCATAGGTACCAACAACGCAGACCACCACCGGACCGTGGCTGATTTTCATGGGCCACGGCTAAGAATTTCATGGGCCGTGGCTGAGGCCACCACCGGACTGTAGCTAAGAGTTTTCATGGGCAGCGGCTGTACAGAAAACTCGACTGCGCTGAAGAAACTTCGGAGCATTTTTTACTTGCTTTTTTTTTATAATGTAGAATTATATAAAAATTCAGGTAACGATTGGGGTACTGGGTACTTTTTAGGGTACTATTTACTCTTAGGCAGATGGTAGAAGTTTTTGAGATGGCTGTAACCTTTTAACATGGCATCTAAGAATGGATGTTGTTTTGGTGAATTTCCCTGTAGGATCGATTCTTTTTGAATGCTGGCATATACCTTTTTGGTAAAAGTAACATCATCAACTTTGATCGTCTCTGTTAGCAAACTGGAAAGAAGATACCAAATGACCTACAATGCTTTTAGAAATAAGAAATAGATAATTCTGAAATTACCTGTGACTGTAATCCAGTCTGAATCCAAGATTATTTTCTTGGGTACCCAGGGTTGAAGGTTAATCTTCACACACACACACACACACACACACACACACACACACACACACACACACACACACACACACACACACATATATATATATATATATATATATATATATATATATATATACACACACACATATATATATATATATATATATATATATATATATATATATTTATATATATAATATATATATATACATAATATATGAAAAACAACAAAACCCAGCTATATGCGTCCTGAAAATATTATTCAACATCTGTTTTGGGGGCGAGAAAAAGCAACATACCTAGCGGGGAGAAAATAATAAAAAAAAAACAACTCCACTTCCCTTAAAAGCCCTATGGCAGACTTTTAGCATTTTTTTTTTGCAGTTTTTTCTTTATTTTTCTTTCAGTGTTTTATGTCAGGAATATACAGCAGTTCTTAAAAGATAAACGTAAATAGTTCACTCCGAGGAGAATTATGATACGACTCTCTCTCTCTCTCTTGTCTTGGGGAAAAGTTATACAATGTTTTGAAATTCTGTTGGTTTCTGGAATTGAGAGAGAGAGAGAGAGAGAGAGAGAGAGAGAGAGAGAGACCGACGGACAGACAGACAGACAGAAAGGAAGAGAGAGAGAGAGAGAGAGAGAGAGAGAGAGAGAGAGAGAGAGAGAGAGAGGAACTGAAGCTGTTTTCAGGGCCTAGACGGAATATTGATGAGCCTTCTTTGTAGGCATATGTAGCTGTCGACGATGTGGGAATTCTCTACAAGCATAAACAAAACAAAACAACAATATAAATAAATATTTTGGGTTACGATCCAAGCTCGCCTCAAACCTGTGATTCCTTATAAGCTTAATATAAAACACAATGAAACTCTGAATACTTGTAATACAAGCGGCATACGATTACAGTAACCGAAATTCGTTGATTTTCTTCGTCGTAAAATAAAAACCAATATCTCTCTCTCTCTTCTAATTACGTTCCTGCCATCGTTATCTGCTTCGTAATTAGCGTTATCATCTTTATTAGTATCACCAACAACATAACCATTACAGTTATCTGTTAAAAAATTGCCAAGAATCTTTATTCTTTCCTCTACTCTCGTTGTTAAGTTTCCTGTTAGATAATCGTAATTTTAAGCAAGAGAATTCAGCGCCAGAATGCACGATAACGCAAGCAATATTTAAGACGGAGGGAAAACGCCGAGACTCATCACAGTTTTTCAAGCGAGGCGCCATGATCCTGGAAGGTGGAAAATGATGATATAGTTATGTTAGCGAGTTGAATGGAAGGGAGGGTTGATTCCACCACATAGGTTAAGATTATTCTTTGTTTTTATAAGGGATCTTCCGAGCTAATTCTGTCATTGTTGATATACATGTTTAACTGAGTATATCTTCAATACACTCAAACAGTTTTAGCTTAGGTTTCAGGGCGTCCACGTACACAGATACACAGGTATGTAAACGCATATATAAACAAACACTGACCCATACACACATGCACATACACACATACACCGATATACAAGACAGCGGAGGCTGACACAATCTGATTGCTTAGTCAAAGATGAATTCCTCTGGAGAAATCTTATACACTAATAGCCACTTAACGCACAAAATCCTCATTAACAGTTATAGACAACTCCCAAACACACTGCGGCACTCACCTCAGTCTTTCCAAAGCACTCTAGCCCTATGTATTACAAAACTTTGTTTGTTATTGCATTGAGATTGTATGTGCATGATATATCAACTTATTTGTTCCCCAGTGAAAGGTTCGGTTGGTTAGGACAGACCAAACTGGTCTTATGCCAGCCCGGGCTCTTGCTTAAAGGGCGCCCGTAAGTGCGGTAAGGTATGAAAGGGAGTAATAAGCCTGTTGTAGACCTCTGGACTCTCCAAGCCACGAGGCCAAGCGCTGGGACCTATGAGGTCATTCAGCATTGAAAGAGAAACTGAGATTTGAGAAAACCAGGCTGGAAGAAAGGGAATGTAAACGGAGCTACAGTAAAAGGAATAAAAGGTGTTGCAGCAACGGACATCAGGAAGGGACGCCGCAACGAAACTCATCATTAAGTAACGCCTACAGTGCACCGCATGAGGTGCACTGACGGCAAAACCAACCGCCTACGGAGTTAGATTCATTCATGGAATCCAAAATATCTAAAAAAGAAAACATCTTATAACGAGAAACACTTTCCAGCCTCTCCGGTCGCTCCAGGAAATAATACGCTGGAAATCTCTCGACGGAGGAAATTAATAACGAGAGAAATGATGGCTGAGATGTATATAATGAAGTCTCGTGGTCTCACGGGGGCGGGAGGAGGCGGGGGAATGTTGAAATACAGACATGTCGGATTTAATCTCACAGTATTGTAAGTGTTGTGGAAATGCATTGTTAGATTAATCTTATCTTTGACATGTAACACTCTGGCTTGGGAGGGTGTTTCGTCATATGTTGGAAAAGCTTTCTTTGTCTTTTGTAGGACAGCGAATAACTAATTTCCTTTGATAAAGGTCTGTTGGTATATGTGTGTATATATATATATATATATATATATATATATATATATATATATATATATATATACTATATATATATATATATATATATATATATATATATAATGTTAATAATTTATCACATACACAGTTGGTCTGTGCATTAGTAGAATCACTAAAGGACCTCATTCAAACTGGATGGTATCCAATGGAGTTTTATTCAAAAAGTTACAAGCTTTCTTGGCCAGACAGTCCACATTATCATTGATAATGTGGACTGTTTATCCAAGAAAGCTTGTAACTTTTTGAATAAAAACCCATTAGATACCATCCAGTTTGAATAGGTCCTTTTAGTAATATATATTATGTATGTATGTATATATATATATATATATATATATATATATATATATATATATATATATGCAAATATACAATATACATACAAAAAATATACAATATACATACAAAAATATAAATCAACAGCACTAGTAGCATCGACTATGTATCTCACGCTAAAATTCATTGTTAAAAGCTAAAATCTTTCAAAAGTAACCCATCAAAATACCATCGTCTATATCTAATGTAATTCTGTACTTTTCCCCTATTGACAATCATGCGGTTTTTATCTGTTATCACTTTTCATCCTGCGAAATAGGATTCCATTTTTCGGGGTGGATTTATAATTTGCATAATTATAACGACTCTTTTTGTCTAAGAGGATTTGGTATTATGTCGGTGCAACAGTATAAAAAGGATGATGGGAGTATATATATACAGAATATTTTGTGTTATTATTCATAGGAATATTTTGCTTTCATGTCACAGAAAATATTTAACCACCGTAAAGGATAATTTTTTATTAATGGCTGGACCTGTTTCATTCAAACTTTATTTCACTTCTGTATTCAACGGCATTTGTCGTTTTTACTGATAATGATATGTAAGCATTAGAACATTAAAAATGATAAAATTAGGCAAATAAGGTCTACAGAGACAAAGGTGCCAAGCTCGTATATTTTGACAAAATTTATTTTCTAAGGACAGTTGAATTCAAGAGCTAAAATATTAATTCATAACAAAACTTGAACAAAGATATAAAATATTATAAATCAATCATTTCTCTTTTCCATGTTCACACAAATAACTAAATTAGAAAACAATTATGAAAAACATGCCTAAACACCTGTCGACAGGTGATCAACAAAATGAGGCACGCAGATGTTTCCGGGGCA
This sequence comes from Macrobrachium rosenbergii, assembly GCF_040412425.1. Classification (NCBI taxonomy): domain Eukaryota; kingdom Metazoa; phylum Arthropoda; class Malacostraca; order Decapoda; family Palaemonidae; genus Macrobrachium; species Macrobrachium rosenbergii. The sequence continues at coordinate 2,492,264 of NC_089747.1, read as the reverse complement.
GTGACAATTACATTTCGAACATATGTCCAACATTTTAATATATTTCCTCTTTTTTTTTCCTGGCTCCGTTTCATTAATACATCTTTATTTGCTTTCATGTGACTCGTTAGGCAGGAGGTGAAATAAATGTATCTAGAATTCATATATACGAATCTGGGTATGTATACGTGTGTTCGAATTTCCAAATTGAAACTGATTTTATGTATAAAATTGTTTGTATTTTATTGAAATATTTTTTATCATACTTTCATAATGATGCATAATGATGCTGTATATTCTGTAGACGAATGAAATATATAATGAAGTATCTTTGCTAAGAGGAAAATAATTGATTTTTAACTGAAGAATTCCTCAGAATCTGTAAATAGAATACAAACGTAAGTTTTCGATATAGTAGTAGTAGTAGTAGTGAAGAATGAAGCAAGAAACTTCAACCCCTATAACGGCTCCTCCACAATCTACCATTTTATTTCAAAACACGTAACAAAAAGAATACGAAGTTTTTCCTCTTTGCTTGCCATCAAATACGTTCCATATTCATCTCTTGTTTCAGAGACCCCAGTTGGTGTCTAAATTAATTATTTCTCCTGTGAGCTAATTCAGGTTCCACGCCCTGTGGAGGAAGGAAAAATGTAGCGAGCGAACGAAAAATTGAAAATTCTTCGCTACTTTGCATTCCTAAACTTCCTTTCACCTTTAACAGAAATCCATGACAGTCCTAAGCCCTTCCCCACCCCCTTTCTAACCACCCCCTCCCATTCCTCCTAACCGCCCCCCCCCCACAACCCTGCTTCTAAGTATTATTGAATGGAACTGAAAGGCTGTGAATTCTCGACCCAAAAAGTCTGTTTTTTTTTTCTGATTTTTTTTTGTGTATTGGGGGATTCAGGTGCGATGTCTTCTCTCTCTCTCTCTCTCTCTCTCTCTCTCTCTCTCTCTCTCTCTCTGACACACGCAAATGCATCTCTCTTTTGAACTCGAGCAAACATTGAATAAGCAAAATGAGATTCTACTGAGTAATTCTTATCACGCAGCTGTGAATTAGATCAAAATACTTCATCCTTTTGTGATAATCGTGTTTTTATTGCGGTGCGTCCACACTCCAGTGAAACATGTCTTAAACATGTCGGAAACTTATGGCATACATATCACAAACAAGTTGACAACAGGTGAACAACCGTAAGCGAAGAACTAATCTTTGGCCAATGCTGGGTAATCGTACAAAGCGCTTGTTGGGACTATTAATGAGTCGCTGACTTGTATCTAACTGGTTGCTGACATGTATCTTGTATTTAACTGGTTAGTGACATGTATCTTGTATCTATCAGGTTGGTGACATGTATCTTGTATTTAACTGGTTGGTGACATGTATTTAACTGGTTGGTGACATGTATCTTGTATTTAACTGGTTGGTGACATGTATCTTGTATCTATTAGTGACATGTATCTAACTGGTTGGTGACATGTATCTTGTATCTAACTGGTTGGTGACATGTATCTTATATCTAACTGGTTGGTGACATGTATCTTGCATCCAACTGGTTGGTGACATATATCTCGTATCTAACTGGTTGGTGACATGTATCTTGTATCTAACCGGTTGGTGACATGTATCTTGTCTCTAACTGGTTGGCGACAAGTATGCGACAAGTTGCCGACATGTTTTTAAGACAAGTTTCACCTGCCTCCATCTCTTCGATTTTGAGATTCGACCTGTTGTCATTAAACCACCGTCACGCCTCGGAATATCATGAATAATTTCACTTCTTCTTCTTCTTCTTCTCCTTTCTCCGTAGCTCCAAGATTCCTCGCGTTTCCTTTTTCGTACATTTCTAAGCCCCGAATAATGAATTTCTTCTCCACCTTTGATCTACGGGAAAAAAGGACTTTGTCGCCGAATTTTAATCTGTCCTCTTTTTGGGTCCCGCTGCATAACAAGTAACTTTTTGGGGAAAATAAAAAAAGGAAAGATTTTTTCGGGAATTTTTTCTTGAATTGGTCGTTTTGGAAAAATTTTTTTTCCCCTCAGGCTGTGTTCCCTGAATAGATTCTTTCACATCTTACTCATATTTCCAAGAATGTAACTCACACTGAAGTGTTTACATTTAAGAAAAGCAATTAAGGATATATTTCTTAACTCATCGGAGCCCAAGTCTACGAATTCGCTCATGATTTCAGAATTAACAGATAAATTCAGTTCTGTTTCTCAATTATAAGTTGTGTAAAATAAGCAGCCACACACACACATACACACACACACACACACACACATTGCGACAAAGTGAAAGCCATATTTGTTCTATCGTTCAAGAATAACGCCTCTAGTTAGTCCGCTGGTATGTTCGCTAGTGCCGTGACATGCCACTCAGACGTCGCTAGTTCGCGCCTCCCCCACGGCGATGAAAAAAATCGCTGGTTCTGTATCATGATCAGTTACTGCCGCAGTGTGGAGTCTGTGGTGGAAGGCTGAAACCAACGTTCTTCGAAGCCTGCGAGTCAGTGGCCCCTGTGGTGTGCTTGTTCCGTGTGAATAGGTTCCATCTACCGAAAAAATCAATAATAAATAATATGGCGGAAAGAGGGAATCATTGAACGGTTATTATTGAATGTTTTTTCATGAATACTACAAAGATGTTGTTGAATATCAATAAAGGGAAGTTTAGTAAAGTTACTGAATAAAAACCAAGAAATCTTACATTCTAATAGGTTAAATCTCTCAACCATTCAAATCAATTTAACAGAACAAGTTACGGAGACATTGTACCCCGAGATAAATGAACTTAGGTCTAATGTAAAACATTACATATAACGCAAAGATTCGTAATAACTGACTGACAGCTTATCCTATAAAAAAAAAAATAATCTTTACACAACATGTTACAGAATCATTGTACCATGAAATAAACGAACTTAGATATAATGCAAAACATTACAAATAACGTAAAGATTCGTAATAGCTGATTGACGTCTTATCCTATAACACAAAGATACAATTTACATTACCAACCACATTCATGGCATATAAAGATTCGTAATAACTGATTGACATCTTATGCTATGACACAAAAATACTATTGCCACCATTACCAAGTCCACTTCAACAAGAATTTATCCTTCCTGACATCCAAAACAAAGACCTGATTCATTTCTAGACGGTTTAATCGTCGAAGACACGGAATCAATTTGCTGTGACGAAGCTGTGAAGAAGCTGCGGAGGTCAGCTTTAAAAGGGATAACTTATATACAAAAGGTCAAGTAATATCTTATGGGAAGATTCTGCAGCGTCCATCTCTTAACGGTTTGTCAACTGGGCTGGGGATTTGCTGGGGATTAACCGTTGGGATTATCGTGAAAGGGATTTTTGATTTGCTATGTTGGAGATTTTTTTTTTTTTTTTTTTGCAGGTTTTGTAGTGCTGTCATATGAGCATATATATGTATGTATATATATGTATATATATATATATATATATATATATATATATATATATATATATATATATATATATATATATATATATATATATGTATATGAGTGTGAGTGTGTGTGTGTGAGTGTGTGATCATGGATAGAAATAATTCCTGAAGCCTCTCTCTCTCTCTCTCTTTCTCTCTCTCACACACACACACACGTCTAAGTTCAGAAAACCTTACTTAGCTTCTTTGTACATTCAACTTTCCTCTCTCTCTCAACTCTCTCTCTCTCTCTCTCTCTCTCTCTCTCTCTCTCTCTCTCTCTCTCTCTCTTGCATATCCGAAATGATAAAAAAATAGCAATTTTACAAACTTCCAACTTAAGTCTTTTGTTTACCAGACGGAGAAATATTTTGAATTTCCTTTTATATTTTTCTCCAAGACAGTTTTTAAAAGTTGCTGCTGGTAGATTTATGAGCCACCTCCTCTCTCTCTCTCTCTCTCTCTCTCTCTCTCTCTCTCTCTCTCTCTCTGAGGTATTCTCATGAGGTATTCTCTCATCTCGTGGCTGAGAAATTCTCTCATCACTGAGAGAAGGCGAGTTTTCGAGACTGTAATCACGAGGAACTTTTATTCAGTAAGTTGTTGGAAACTATAAGCATTAGGAAAATGGGATGCGTTTACCTCGCTTCCTTTCCTGCGCCCTCTCTCTCTCTCTCTCTCTCTCTCTCTCTCTCTCTCTCTCTCTCTCCCTTTATACACACACAAACACACACACACACACACAAAAGCACGCATACAAGTCTACCTGTCTCCTAAACGTAAACAATGAATGACCAATCAAACTATTTCAAATTACTAATTAAAATCAAATATAATCATAAGCAAAAGGAAATTAGGATGTCGTTATTAGTCTACGCTGGCCTTATGGCAGCACGTGTCGCAGTTCCTTTGACCTACAAGTACGGGTTTTCACATTTAAAATGAATCAAGAATATCTTCCCAGGTGGAGACTAGAATTAGGCTACTAATTTACCCCCTGCACCACGAAATACTGATTATAAAAACAAGTAAAAAATGCGCGAAGTTTCTTCGGCGCAATCGAGTTTCCCGTACAGCGTATAATCGAGGCCACCGAAAATAGATCTATCTTTCGGTGGTCTCGGTATAATGCTGTATGAGCCGCGCTCCGTGAAACTTTAACCACGGCCAGGTGGTGGCCTCTCCTATAGCAATGCCAGGGGCACCATTTATAACTAACTTTAACCTTAAATAAAATAAAAACTACTGAGGCTAGAGGGCTGCAAATTCGAATTTTTGGTAAGTGGAGGGTGGATGATCAATGTATCAA
>NC_089747.1:2472500-2485000 GCF_040412425.1 Macrobrachium rosenbergii | reverse complement strand
CTCTCTCTTAAAATAAAGCATCTGCAAAATTCATTTGTCGGACTAGCTTGACCTTTCGAGGTTCTAATCACACAACATCCTCAGGGAGACAGTTCCACAGTCTAACAGTGTGAGGAAGGAATAAAAGACATCTGGAACCGTTATATAATTGTCCCAGTGAATTCATCTTATATAACTGTTTCAGTGAATTCATCAGATATATAATGTTTGTTCCAGTAAATCCATCATATATAATTGTTCCAGTGAATTCATCTTATGTAATTGTCCCAGTGAATTCATCTTATATAACTGTCCCAGTGAATCCAACTTATATAATTATTCCAGTGAATTCATCTCATATAGTTGTTCCAGTGAAGTCATCTTATATAATTGTTACAGTGAATTCATCTTATATAATTGTTCCAGTGAATCCATCTTATACAATTGTTCCAGTGAATTCATCTTATAGAATTGTTCCAGTGAATTAATCTTTTTTAACTACTCCAGAGAATCCATCATATAATTGTGCCAGTGAATTTATCTTATGTAATTGTTCCAGTGGACTTATGTAACTGTTCCAGTGAATCCATCTTATATAACTCTTCCAGTGAATCCATCTTATATAATTGTTCCAGTGAGCTCAAGGGCTGAGTCCCTTCTGCTCTGAGAGTACCTGACACCTGTTCTTACCGGCTCCAGTTCCAGAACATAATTTTTTCCGTGTCTTCTGGTAAACATTACTCTTAATATTTACCCTAAGTTACCTTGACAGGCAGAAGTCAGGTTTATAAAGTATTGCCTCATCAATCATCCTCCATTCTTGTGATATGTGATAGGAAATGAAGAGTTGGTGTTAGGCCTAATGCAAATAAAGAGGCCTGAGGGCTTATACATATCCTGAGCGTCAATACGCTCGCTTGTAAAGAGAACAGAATATAGAATTTAGCCCAAAGGCCAAGCACTGGGACCTACAAGGTCATTCAGCGCTGAAAGGGAAATTTACAGTAGAAAGGTGTAACAGGGGGAAATAATTCAACATATTAATAAACAGATAAAAGAAAAGATAAGAATAAAAATCAGGAAAAATATAAACTAAGAAGAATTGGAAAGCCAGCGCTAACCCCACGTGCTTATATTTTAATCCACCAAAATCCAGTTTGATCCAGTTATTTATTCCACACGAAATCTGACAAATCTCTTTGTCATACTTTGTCAAAGGAAGTTATGAATAATTAGGGTTATTTTTGTTTTTGTTGTTTACCTGACCATGTGTTTATTTGTGTGTCAGTTCATTTCCGTTGTTATCCATTTTTTTAATTGATCTTTTTTTTCTCTTTTTTACATATTGCCATTTTAATCTGTTGCTACCACTTTTAATCATTCTACTACTACTACTTTTATAATAATAATAATAATAATAATAATAATAATAATAATAATAATAATAATAATAATAATGCAGGAAGTTTGATTTTAGACTATAAGATCAAAGGAAATGACAATTCTAAATTATTATTATTATTATTATTATTATTATTATTATTATTATTATTATTATTATTATTATTATTGCACCAATAAACTGTATTTTTTGTAAAATGTAAAATAGATTTTTAATTCACAAAAATTTAATTACGACATTGTGAATGTCTTTATTATTATTATTATTATTATTATTATTATTATTATTATTATTATTATTATTATTATTATTATTATTATTATAGAGACTGATAAGGTACTTCGACAAGAGAAACAAAATGGAAGAGAAACAACGAAACAAAGAAACAAAACAAAACAAAAACAAGAGAAAAACAACAAAGTATATCCCACCCCAGCCCATAAAGGGGACTCGTTCAAAAGACTGTCTTTCAGCGAACGTCCCAACACGTCCCAATTCGCTCATTAACCGAACTAATCCGTCGTCGGAACAACCTCATTTATCGCTGACGTAATTGACAGGTAATTAGAGGGGGGAAGAGGGGGGCTTAATCCCCTGTAGACCGGGTTAATAAGGATTAAAGATGATTGCGAAAAAAAAGAGGATCTATGAAAAGTTCGAAAGGAAAAAATCGGCCATTAGCGGGGAAGGTTGTTGAACGCAGCTCTCTCTCTCGCAAACACAGGGAGAGAATTATAACTTTTTTTTTGTCATTTCTTCTCTGTCTTTGTCTATTTTTGTCTGTCTTTTTGTGTCTGTGTATGTCTGTCTGTCTCTGTCTTGCCGTCTATTCCTCCTATACCTATATATAGTCTGTCTTTCTACACCTATACACAATTATTCTTGAATATTCCTTCGTGTGATCAGTCATAATTGAATGTGTATTTTATTTTGGTCGATGTACGAGTATCCTACAGCCTTCTCTCTCTCTCTCTCTCTCTCTCTCTCTCTCTCTCTCTCTCTCTCTCTCTCTCTCTCTCTCCTACGAAGCATTTTTTCCCCCTCTTATCCAATTACTTTCTTCTCAGAAGGCGAGGTATCGGGAATCCAAATTGTTAAGGACACACGTCACCTTCCGCTAGGAAACGTCATATTCCAGTCCTCGAATTTCGCTAATGCCCTGGATTCTCTCTCTCTCTCTCTCTCTCTCTCTCTCCTCTCCTCTTTTCTCCCCTCTTTCTCCGCTCTCACTTTCCTCTCTCTCTCTCTCTCTCTCTCTCTCTCTCTCTCTCTTTCTCTCCCTTCCTTTCTCTCTTTCTCTTTCTCCCCTCCAACCTTTCTCTCTCTCTCTCTCTCTCTCTCCTCCTCCTCCTTTCTCTCTCTCTCTATCTCCCTCTCTCTCTCTCCTCCTTTCTCTCTCACCTCTCCTTTCTCTCTCTCTCTCTCTCCCTCTCTCTCTCCTCCTCCTCCTTTCTCTCTCTCTCTCTCTCTCTCTCTCTCGCCCTCTCTCTCTCTCCTACTTTCTCTCTCGCCTCTCCTTTCTCTCTCTCTCTCTCCCTCTCTCTCTCTCCTCCTTTCTCTCTCGCCTCTCCTTTCTCTCTCAGATTCCTTCCCATCTCTCAGGTTTCTCGGGTTTTATTAGTGTTGTAGGCAAGGCTGTCATAACCATTCACGTTTTATGACATTACACAGTTAAAATAATACTTTGTTTCTTTAATTTTTATGCATTCATCTTCGTTACTGCAGTGGCAATTCAGAGGATTTCATATCCAGAGCTTAATTCTCAGGTTCAAGGGTAAACCCTACACGATAAAAGCTTGCATATGATTCTTGTCAAGCTACAATTCCATTGCAGTCTTCCGCAGTTATTGCGCTGATGAAGAACATTAATAGCCAACATGTAATGGAGGTATGAAGAACAATTTCTCTATCTCTGTCTCGGTCTTTTCTCTCCACACACACACACACACACACACACACACACATATATATATATATATATATATATATATATATATATATATATATATATATATATATATATACTGTATATAATGTATGTATATGTGTGTGTATATTTGTATGTATATATATATATATATATATATATATATATATATATATATATATATATATATATATACATATATATACATCTCCATTCTCCTCTATATTCCAGAGAATATTTTCCAATATGGAAATTATGATAATGACAAAAAACTATAATTAAAATCTTCAAGACTCTTTATTTACCAAGCAATACGATTACGTCAGGTAATTTTGCTTGAAAAATTTGCATATCAGAGCTCTGACTATTGATATAATTTGCATGGAAATTAAAAACACAAATTAATAACTAAATCAAATGCGAGAACATTGCTGAAAGAAAACCTGGTTCGTTTGTTGCGTCAAATTGACGAATCGTAACATTTTACATATTCATGACGTATAAATATATATATATATATATATATATATATATATATATATATATATATATATATATATATATATATATATATATATATATATAAAGACGATCTTATAATTTCAAATAAAACAAAGACAACTACAACAAAATTTGACCACTGAGAAATGAAAACAAATTTTGAGTTCGTTATATAAGCTCGTAGGATTCAACGATATTTCAGGAATTTACTCTGAAAGCCTTCATACCAGCACGAAACGAAAAAAAAAAACATAAACAAGGAACTAAAATTCCCGTAATTAATTTGGCCATCTGCATAACAGAGAGAGAGAGAGAGAGAGAGAGAGAGAGAGAGAGAGAGAGAGAGAGAGAGAGAGAGAGAGAGAGAGACTTGAAAGACCCGAAGGGAACTCCAGCGTTAAGAATGTTATTATTTCATGCAGAAAGACAAGAGTAATAACATGTAAAATTTAATTATTAATGGAACAGAAGAAACGGTCGACCGTCTCGTTAATTACTGGTGAAGAAGAAGAAGAAGAAGAAGAAGAAGAAGAAGAAGAAGAAGAAGAAGAAGAAGAAGAAGAAGAAGAAGAAGAAGAACTTCCTACTGGGAGGGGCTGGGGAAAGGTGGGTGTTTGTGGAATGGTTTTGGGTGCTGGGTGGGGAGCAGGGCGTTAGATTCACAAACACATGTCGCCAACTTATCACATACAAATCACGAACATGTTGACAACAAGTCAGAGACCTTAAGCGGAGAACGAATTTCTGGCCAGCGCTTGATAATCGTATGACGAACTGGTTAGGACTGCCAATAAGTCGTCAACATGTATTTGACATGTTTGTGATATGTTGCAATAGGTTGCCGACATGTCTTTACGACTTGTTTTACTGTAGTGTTGAAAACAAACCAACGACCGTAAGTGGAGAACTAATCTTTGGCCAATGCTGGGTATAAGGACCTATTTAGGACGGCCAATAAGTCGTCAACATGTATTCGACATGTTTTTGATGTGTTGCAATTAAGTTGCCAACATTTATTTATGACTTGTTTTACTGTAGCGTTGAAAACAAATCAACGACAGTAAGTGGAGAACGAATCTTTGGCCAATGCTGGGTATAGGGACCTATTTAGGACGGCCAATAAGTCGTCAACATGTATGTATTCGACATGCTTGTGATGAGTTGCGGTAAGTTGCTGACATATGTTTACGACTTGTTTTACTGTAGGATTGAAAACAAATCAACGGCCGTAAATGGGGAAAGAATCTTTGGTCAATGCTGGGTATAAGGACCTATTTAGGACGGCCAATAAGTCGTCAACAAGTATTCGACATGTTTGTGATGTGTTGCAATAGGTTGCCAACATGTGTTTATGACTTGTTTTACTGTAGTGTTGAAAACAAATCAACGACCGTAAGTGGAGAACGAATCTTTGGCCAATGCTTGGGATGAGAGCCTTGTTAAGACTACCAATAAGTAGTCAAACTGTATTCGACATGTTTTTGATGTGTATGCGATAAGTTTCCCACATGTTTATGACTTCTTTATTGTTGTGTGGACGGAAAATCATTTCAGCAAAAGGTGACGCAATCCAACACAGCATCCGGAAATTATCAGCCCAGGAGCAAAAGATAAAATGAAAGCAATAAGAAGAATGAGTTATGGGAGAGAGAGAGAGAGAGAGATAGAGGCCTCTTTACGGGACGTCACGTCCCCCTAAAAAGGTCGGGCCATCTGTCTCGACCTGTCTTACATTACCGTCATTATTTTGACAGTCAGGAGCCTAAGAACTCTTGATATGTCTGAAGAGACTCAAAAATATATAATGTTCAATAAGCATGATACATTACTCGGCTGGAAATTAACTAAATATAATATTACGAAGGCAAAATATGATATTGAAAAGACGCATGTTGGTGCAAAAAAATGCAATTGAGCAGGAAACGAAATAATATGAAAATTAATTTGAAAATTGGCAAAAATGAGAGGCAAGTTGGAAGATAAGGAGAGAAGCAGAAAGTGCTTCATCCCAGCAATCACAGGATATGTGAGCCAATTAAATGAGAAAGTTCTAAATGATATAAAGGAGACTATTATAAAAAAATCAACTAAGAAAAAGAATCTATTTTGACAATATATTAAAGAAATAAAGGATATTCAATAATTTTGCAGGTTGAGGAAAATGGTTAATGACACTACATAAAAAAGCAATTAAAATAGATAATCTCTGTCTACAATGCATATGAACTAACCTAAACCTAAGCTGACCTATATCCAGGCTTTGATTTCAGCTGACGTATGCTCTTTCAATAACCGCAAATGAATCTCTTCAGCGCATGCGTCATAAACCTCGCAAAATACAGGAAGTTCATTGTATCTAGAAATCCCATTTTACATCAAATACAGAATTTGGAACAGAAGCTTGTTGAATTGAATTGAATATAGAATCTAAGACAAAGGCCAAGCACTGGGACCTATAAGGTCATTCAGCGCTGAAAGGGGAACTGACAGTAAAAGGTTTGACAGGTGTAACAGGAGGAAAACCTCAAAGCAGTTGCACTGGAGAGGGTTCAGGAAAGTAAGGTGGAGGAAAGAGAATATGAAAGGAGGTACAGCAAAAGAAACGAAAGGGGTTGCAGCTAGGGGCCGAAGGCACGCTGCAAAAAACCTTAAGTAATGCCTACAGTGCACCGCATGAGGTGCACTGACGGCAGTACCCTTTACGGGGAGTTTGCGAAAGATTCACAAAATCAATTGAATATCCCTAACGAGAAATATATATAAATAAATAAAGTCTGTTGTCTTCTGACGGTCAACGTTGTATTCAAAGGTGGTATTCTGAGGTTGTATTCAGAGGTTGTATTCAAAGGTTGTATTCAGAGGTCGTAAATCGAAACCTTTGAGAAAGGGTAATTAGACTCTCCAGCCTATTTCCATACATCCTGAATACGGAGCGAAGCCGAGGTCTTCGGAAAACGCGTTTATGATCAGTCGCGTCAACAGTCTTCAAAGTAATAACTGGCCCTCAGCAGAAATGTATGCAGTTGTTATTCTGAAGAGGTCTTGCAAAATGACAAGCGATTTGCGCTGCAGATCTGTACAGAGAAAGTGGAGCGGAAGGTTTGTGTCAATGCTTGTGTTGATGTGGGCTGCAGTTTGTTTCTGCCGAGTTGCTTTGATCAATCCTCAAAACAGCGGGATTCAAATGATACCAAAAGGGTGTCAGTTAGGAAACAGAATATTTATACGTATGCATATACATACATGTTTGAAATCACCAGGATACATGATGTATATTTGCAGATGTACCCCAAGGGTAAGGTGAAATTTTGTGTATGAATCTTGAGTGATATTTTCTTTAGGATTTCCAATGTATCTTCCAATATATGGTGGCAGACTTTACAATGTATGACAGAATGACAGCACAAATGAACATACATTCGGTTGGAATCAGTAAGTATTTATATCCTGTATTTCATATATGTATGTATGTGTGTATATGCATATATATACAGTTATATATACGCTCGTAAAGAATGTTTTCATCAAAGACCAAAGGTGTTTGTGTTACCTGTAACAAAAAAATATAGAAAGGTAATATTTAAGCATACACAAAAAAACCTACTTCCCCAGAGACATGAGCCTGTTCATATACTTAACATTAAGAAAAACATTAACAGGTATTATGCAACCCTCTGTCATAATTAGTCACCTCCTTTCTGAATAAAACTAAATAACTAATTTTCCTGAATTCAGTAAAGAAATGAGACTGTCCTTTCCAGGAAAATAAGGAATAATTTTCCTTCTCTACAGGAAGATCAGGACTAATTTTTCTTCTCTACAGGAAATCAGGACTAATTTTTCTTCTCTACAGGAAAGTAAGGACAAATTTTTTTCTTCACAGGAAAATGGAAGCATTTTTTCTTCTCCACAAGAAAATAAGGACTAATTTTTCTTCTTTACATAAAAATAAGGTCTAATTTTTTCCTCACAGGAAAATACTGAACAATTTTTCTTCCTGCAGGAAAGGAAATAATTTTCTTCTCTTAAAACCAAACCGAAATGACTGATTGGTAAGCGAAATTATTCATCGTGACAGGAATTAAAACCAGGAAATGAGTTTTTTGAAAAGGAAGGAAAAAATCATTTTTTTTTCTTAGGATCAAAAGACTTAATGGATTACAGGAAAAAGAATTGACGTGTCAGAAATTGGCAGATTTCACCTGCCTTAATTAACGTTTTGATTAGAATGAACATTATTTGACTTGTCCTAGATCGAGAGATTGATTACATTCTTATTTCCAAATGCACACGCACACATACACACACACACACATTACACATATATATATATATATATATATATATATATATATATATATATATATATATATATATATATATATATATATATATATATATATATATATATATAGATATAGATATAGATATATATATGTATATATATACATGGCATTAAATACTCGATAACAGGTTTGAGATGAATTTCAAATAAGCTGTGAATTTCCTTTTCTAATTTCAATCAGTCTCATTTAACAACTAAATATTACAAACATCTAACTCTGAGAAACCATACCTTTCAAAATTCCAGAAACGAACATCAGCTAAAAAAAAAATAATAAAACATTTCAACCCAAATCTCCTCATTTCCACGTTCCTTTTATTTCAGAACAGAAACGAATCGTTCCCTGACATATGAAACAGCTGTTTTTGACAGTGGGTGTCATCTGTCACCTGCTTTCCGGTCGCTGAAATTCTCCTCTTCATCTGCGATTAATCTTTTGTAAATCACGCTAATTTCCGGTTGTCTTCACTGCTTACTGTTGACAAGAGCGAGGACGCGGATTGCAAGGTTATTATTATTATTATTATTATTATTATTATTATTATTATTATTATTATTATTATTATTATTATTATTATTGACTGACTCTGCAAAAGTTACCTGTGGGTTTTGATGGAAATTATTTAGGAAAAGGTATCTGAGCATCTACGTAAAACAGAAATGTACATACATACCTACATATATACATACATACATACATACATACATACATACATACATACATGCATGCATATGTACATACACACGCATATACATATACAAGTGTATGTTTGTGTGTGTACTGGTGTGTGGTTGTATGTATGTATTTGTGTGTACGTGTGTAGAGTGAATACACACTCCATTTCCTACTTCCTTGTAACACCATTCAATAAATCCATCGCGAGCTCTCTCTCTCTCTCTCTCTCTCTCTCTCTTCTCACACACACACACATAACACATAGACACATCCCGGACAACCAACACTCCTTTTAATCCGCAGAAAGCTTCTACAGGGTCCGTGCAAGGTTTTTTTTTTTTATTTTAGGGGATAACAGAATGGTCTTTCTGGATATGGAAGATGGAGGTACAAAGAAATAAAGATAAAAAAATAACTGTGACCGGAAGGAGTGGATTGGGGAGGGAAAAGAAAGATAGGAGTTTTAACGTAAGGGAAGGAATAGTTTTTCTTATGGTATCTGAGTTTTTTTTCTTTATGTTGGTATAAAGATTATCAGGTACTATTTTTCACAGAGAAAATCTTATGAAATGTAAAGTATTTCGATTTTTTAGTTTTCTGTAACAAAACTATTTTCTGTCCACCCTCAGATCTTAAAAACTGCTGAGGCTAGATGGCTGCAAATTGGTATGTTGATTATCTACCCTCCAATCATGAAACATACCAAATTGCAGTTCTCTAGCCTCAGTAGTTTTTATTTTATTTAAGGTTAAAGTTAGCCATGATCGTGCGTCTGGCAACGCTATAGGCAGGCCACCACCGGGCCGTGGGTAAAAGTCTAATGGGCCGCGGCTCATACACCATTATATGCTGTACAGAAAACTTTATTAGTTCGAAGAAACTTCGGCGCATTTTTTACTTTTTTTTTGTATTGATAAGGAAATAATTATTAAGCATATGTCAAATTTCTTCGTGTGTTTTTTTGGCACTGAAAAATTACTGAACAGTTTTAAAAACATTCTAATATGATTCATAATATTACTTCACTTCACTCTTGCCTTATCTGAAAAACAAGACGTTTGCTTTCGGCTGAGAAAAAAAAAAACACACAAAAAACATGCAACACATTGGCTTTTTCCTTTCATAGAAAATCCATATAGAAGTGTTTAAAGCGTTTTGATTGCCTGTAAAACTAAATCAAACTGTTGTCAGTAATAATAGTTTATAGGCGATAAATAGATGAAAGTTAGATCTATGATGGTCGCCTATAAACAGTGTTCTTGACCTCAAAGAAATAATGCATAGGGTGATAGTTACAAACAAATATTCTCTCTCTCTCTCTCTCTCTCTCTCTCTCTCTCTCTCTCTCTCTCTCTCTCTCTCTCTCTCTCTCTCAAAGATCCAGTGACATGATAGATATTGCTATTATTGTGATATTTTTCAAATCTCTCTCTCTCTCTCTCTCTCTCTCTCTCTCTCTCTCTCTCTCTCTCTCTCTCTCTCTCTCTCTCTCTCTCTCTCTCTCTCAGTCTAAAGATCCATTTTCATATGAAGCATTGCTATTGTTCTGTTGGTATTTTTACAGCTCTCTCTCTCTCTCTCTCTCTCTCTCTCTCTCTCAGTCTAAAGGTCCATTCACTAACAGATATTCAAGATGATATTATCTCTCTCTCTCTCTCTCTCTCTCTCTCTCTCTCTGCTCTGCTTATGCTTTTATTCAAGATCAAGGGATGGCAGAGAATATTATAAATATGTGAACAGTTATCATTTTTTTTAGTTATGTGGTAGAAAAAGAATTATTACCAGTGTAGCATTTTTTTTTTTTTTGCTCTGTTCTGCTTAGACACTAAAATTGCAACTGATGGCCTATATAGATCTCAACGAACCCTCTGGGAAAATATCAACAAATATATCAAAAAAATACTCCGAAACGTGCCTTGCAATTTTTTCAAAGAAAAACTCCAAACATTTCCTGATGGATGATCGGAAATGATGATTGATAAATTCTCAAAAATTCCCAGTTTTACGAAAAGATTCATTTACGCTTCGTATATGAGTGAATAGTTTTTGGAAATACTTTCAAGAACTGGGTTGTGCGTTTTATTTGTGGGAATTTGAGGAAAAACGGTTTTATTAATATTTTTATGATAAGGAAATTTATCCTGAAATAATGTTACGTGTTACTTAATAGTGTTGATTACTTTTACTTAATATATTATATTAGATATATTATATTTGTAATTATATTATATTATATTATATTATATTATATCATATTATATTATATTTGTGTTCAAACCTTCTCCTTTGGCACGACATACATGTGAGTTGCATTTTGACAGAAATCAGCTGTTGTATGCTTCTTATATGAATAATTACATATTTTGTTTACTTTCAGAAAGAGCAACCTTACAATAATAAGAATCCATAATGGTCAAATTTTCAAATCTACAATTTCATAGGACCGATTATACAGTCTTCCTCAATCCCTAAATAAACCAGAAACTTAAATAAAATAAAAACTACTGAAGAAGCTAGAAGGTTGTAATTTGGTATGTTTGATGACTGGAGGGTGGATGATCAACATACCAATTTGCAGCCCTCTAGCCTCAGTAGTTTTAATCCTATCTGAATGCTTACGAACGTTGTAGATCGATCAGCTGACTTTTTCTTCCTCCGTACAGGTAATTTAAACCCCAGCTGGAAAAGTTTTGTTAACTCTTGAGTTGGCAATCTGTCGAAAAAAAAAGATTGCTCGATATAGTAGATGGCGCCACCTGTTGACAGGTAGCACCTCGGCTCCGTTCATGAGGGTAGTCATTGTGCAGAAATCAGTTCGAAGATTTTAGTGTTTATTATTTTTGTTTGACTTTATATAATTTATTTTTTGTTTCACTTTTCAACTAAAATATTATTTATGATCATCTAGAATGAAGCTTCTGAAGGCATGGAATTTCGTCTCTTATTGTATAATTGTTTGTTTTTATTTTTATTTATTGTCGTAAACATCTAAAACTTCTTTACCGGGAAAGCTACCAAAAGGCTCGATATTACTTTTTCAAATTATTATTTTTTTTCCATTTGAGTTCGCCTTTTTTTATCTAGGCTATGAATCAATACTTTGCAGAGCTTGCAGATCGACGCCAATCGTTCATTTCAGGAAATACATGAACAGTCTAGAGAGTAATTACAAATTTCCCTTGCTATGGAAATGTACTTTTTAATTAGTATCCAGGACTCTGCAACTGTTCAAATGCTGGTTGAAATTTCAATAGCAGAACCGTCGAGCACATTTATTATGAAATTATTGCGAAATGTTACGAAACAAGATATATTCAGGGTCGTGTAAATGAAATTATAAAAATCTCTGTAGCTACAGAAGTGAATATTGTTCGGTAGTCGATGTAGAATGATGAGAAAAATTCTCATTATTCATTAATATCGATGAAGACATGAAATGTTTTTTTTTTCACGATGAACAACTAAGTCTAGGAGTGATGTTTCTCAGTTTATCACGTACGAAGTGTATAGACTGAATGGATAGAAAACAATGATTATAAAACAAGATGTAATGTTTCTCAGTTTCTCAAATCAGGGGTATATGGACTGAATAGATAGAAAATAATTATTATGGAAGATGATGTGATGTTTCTCAGTCTCTCACATACAAACTGACAGACTGAATGGATAT
>NC_089747.1:2455000-2465000 GCF_040412425.1 Macrobrachium rosenbergii | reverse complement strand
AGAGAGAGAGAGAGAGAGAGAGAGAGAGAGAGAGAGAGAGAGAGAGAGAGAGAGAGAGAGAGAGATTTCCTTCCATAGTTCTATAACCTACAAACTTAATAGACATAATTTCTATAACACAAAACCCACCCGTTTGGAGAGAGAGAGAGAGAGAGAGAATTTCCTTCCACAGTTCTATAAGAAACTTGAGAGAGAGAGATAAGAGAAAGAGAGTTTGGAGAGAGAGAGAGAATTTCCTTTATAGTTCTATAACCTGCAAACTTGATAGGCATAATTTCCATAACACAAAACCCACCCGTTTGGAGAGAGAGAGAGAGAGAGAGAGAGAGAGAGAGAGAGAGAGAGAGAGAGAGAGAGAGAGAGAGAGAGAGAGACAATAGCCTCGACCTGAAACATTGCAAATATCGCATATTCTTCCCACGTTTTTCTGCTCTCAATTTGACAAGCGTTGATTGATTGCACTCAACCACTTGCACGTTTGATCGAGAGAACCATATTTTCTTGGAATATTGAACGTCATCGTAGGACGCAAAAGATATCCTTCAAAGGACTCCGCTCATTTCGGAGCACGAAAATGGCAAACAGGACACAGCTGCGTTTTTGGAAAGTGAAACTGAACCATTTTGAAACGGAACGCTTTCGTTCCAGTCCTATTTGTCAGCGTCTCGCTTGCTGCTCGGTGTGGGAGAATGAGAGGGCGTTCTCTCAATGTATTTATTTGTCCACGGTTTTGAGGCTGCTATTATTCATTTTAATTTTCTCTCACTTATTATCTATAATGCTATTTTACTTTTTGGAACTTCTTCTTATTTTAACGGGTTGGCTATTACTCATTTTATCTTTCTCTCACTTATTATCTATAAATGAATTTGTTTATTTTTACGCGGTTTTAAGGTTGCTATTACTCATTTTAACTTTCTCTCACTTATTATCTATAATGCTATTTTACTCTTCTCAAACTGGAATTCCTTCTCTCAATGTATTTATCTATAAAGCTATTACCCATTTTAATTTTATCAATAATGCTCAAAACTGGAATTCGTTCTCTCATTGTATTTATCTCTACTCATTTTAACTTTCACTTTACTTATAATGCTATTTTACATTTCAAAAACATTGTATTTAAACTTTTTACATTTCAAACTGACTTTACTTAGATAGAGCAAAAGCTAGGTCGTTCTCCCAATGTATTCACTAGAAAGATCAACACGCAATTACGTGTGGAACAGAAATAAATTTCTGACTCACACCAGGATCGAACCCAGGTCTTTCAAATGAAAGACCAGAGCGCTGAAAACCAGGCCACGCAAAGTCATAAAAGAAGTTGGAACCTGTGTACAACCGCACCTGAAGGAATTACCTGGGCAGGCTAACTGCTTGCATACCAGCGTGTTTTCCCCAACTTCCCCACTCAGCAGTGACCAAATTGACAGCATTTCATTGGAATTATCCTTTCATTGTCATTTTTTCTCATTTTTATCCGTAATGCTATCTTACTCTTCTTAAACTGGGATTTTTATTATAAACCAAGGACGTTTTTTTCAGTCAATTATCTGTAATACCATATTACTTTTATCAAAGTCAAAATCTTTATTGCATAAAGCAAGGATTTTCTCTCAAATATCATCTGCAAGAGTATTTCTGGTCTCAAAATAGAAATCTTTATTGCATACAGCAAAGATTTTCTCTCAATTATCATCTGTAAGAGTATTTGTGGTCTCAAAGACATGTTCTCTCACATATTACCTCAAGCTGTAAAGTCTCTCAAATCTTTACTGCATAAAATAAAGACATTTCTCTCACTTATTAACCGCTCTGTGATGCTCATTTCCACCTGAAAATCTTTATTGTATGAAGCAAAGATATTTTCCCTCAGTTATTATTTATAATGAAGAAAAGGCAAGTTGTATCTTTCTTTTACCTTTGAATATACAAACTCTTGGTATCTTTTTATCCATTAGGAATGGCTGTTCACTCTGAATAATAATAATAATAATAATAATAATAATAATAATAATAATAATAATAATAATAATAATAATAATAATAAGTATAGGCAATTATGACGTGGCATTACCCTTGCAGAAAAAGGTGTAATAATAATAATAATAATAATAATAATAATAATAATAATAATAATAATAATAATAATAATAATTATTATTATTATTATTATTATTATTATTATTATTATTATTATTATTGCGTGGCCTTACCCTTACAGAAAAATTAATAATAATAATAATAATAATAATGACAATAATAATAAAATATATTAATAAAATATATTAGAGGAATCTGGTATAATAATAATATCTGTGTAATAATAATAATAATAATAATAATAATAATAATAATAATAATAATAATAATAACTTGACGCCTAAAACTTTGTTTTCCCGTTCCTATACACCTATTCCACCTGTTCCTCCCCGTCACATCTGTCCCGCTTCGCCTCTCCCTCGAGGACACTCTGTTACCGAACAGGAGAGAAACGAGAAGGGGCCCAAAGCACCTTTGGAAGGATTAAACGCATCACTTTCCCTACCGGACGTCTGCTTGTCTGTCTCCCTGTCTCTTTGTCTGTCTGTCTCTCTGTCTGTATGAAAGACGTTCCTCCCCGGAGGGTTTATTGGACGCTATGGACAGGGGAGTGAAAGCCCCAATCGAAGGGGGCTATTAGGATTTTGTTTGTGTGGGTTTATGTTGGTTGTGAATACATACACACACACATACATACACATACATTATATATATATATGTAGAGAGAGAGAGAGAGAGAGAGAGAGAGAGAGAGAGAGAGAGAGAGAGAGAGAGAGACCTTGCAGTTCGTTCGGGTTGCCCCGGGAGGTCCCTCAGTGTGAGGCACCTCTGATGTCTACCAGAGAATTGCTAATGCATCTTCCGGTACATTTTGCATCTTCCAATCTTGGATGGTCTGGGATGCATCTTAGATATTTGTCGATTTTATTCTTAAACACATCTACGCTCACTCCTGTTATGTTCCTCAGATGAGAGAGAGAGAGAGAGAGAGAGAGAGAGAGAGAGAGAGAGAGAGAGAGAGACTGTCGATAATGAACAATAATATCCAATTGTCAGGTTGAGAGACAGTCTATAACGCGAGATTAGACTGTCAGCGGCATTGGGACAATTATTGCCCGCTGGAAGAGTCCCTCATATTCAGAGAGAGAGATTCTCTCATGTTTAGAGAGGTTCTCTCTCGTTTGGAGAGGTTCTCTCACATTTAGAGAGATTTTCACACATTCAGAGATTCTATCACGTTCAGAGATTCTCTCACATTTAGAGAGATTCTCTCATTTATAGAGATTCTCTCACGTTTAGAGAGATTCTCTCAGATTCAGAGATTCTCTCAGATTCAGAGATTCTCTCACATTTCGAAAGATTCTCTGATATCCAAAGATTCTCTCACATTCAGAGAGATTCTCTCACATCCAAAGATTCTCTCACACCCAGAGATTCTCTCACATTCAGAGAGATTCTCTCACATTAGAGATTCTCTCTCGTTTAGAGAGGTTCTCTCACATTCAGAGATATTCTCTCACATCCAGATATTCTCTCACATTCAGGGAGATTCTCTCACATCCAGATATTCTCTCACATTCAGAGAGATTCTCTCACATCCAGAGAGATGCTCTCACATCCAGAGCTTCTCTCTCGTTTAGAGAGGTTCTCTCACATTCAGAGAGATTCTCTCACATCCAGAGATTCTCTCACATTCAGAGACATTCTCTCACATTCATAAGTTCCTAAAATAGATATTCAATAAAATTAAAATTGCAGCTTTTGATTATAAGAAATTCAGGCATACCTATTAATGCATATACACTTCAGGATCACCAAATCTACGACGTATTTTTAAATACAAGAAATTTTTTGCTTTATTCTCAAAAAGTAAATATACAATTTTTGATTATAAAAAAAAATCATGCGTACCATTAATGCATAAATAACTTAGGATCGTCAGATCAGAGTTATATTCATAAATACACACAATTTTATACATTATTCTTCTATTACAAGAAATTCATACACACTTTTTAATGCATATGCAACTTAGAATCATCAAATCAGAGTTATATTCGTAAATGCACACAATTTTATACATTATTCTTTTATTATAAGAAATTCATGCATACTTGTTAACGCATATACAACTTAGGATCGTCAATTCTAATACGCATTCATACATATACGTAATTTTATACGCTGATCGTATAAAATTCCTATTTTAAAATCCGTGTATTCCGAGTTCAAATGTTTTAGACCAGTTTAGACCTCATTTCCTCATCCTGGAAGATAAGTACAGTGCAAAACTAATTGAAAATGTTTATAATATGCATTATTATTCAGTAAAGGAGAGCCAACGGTTGATGAACATAATTTCAAATACTCACTAAACGTTTCAGCCTAAAAATAATGTATACAACGAGCAACGGAAAATGTGGTCAGCAAAACATCATAATTGAGAGTAACAGTGATTTACTGACATGGAAGTCCAGTAATTTTTGTTGATTTCAACACGTCACTTCGAAGAAGAAGAAGAAGAAGAAGAAGAAGAAGAAGAAGAAGAAGAAGAAGAAGAAGCAGAAGAAGAAGAGGAGGAGGAGGAGGACGAGGAGGAGGAGGAGGAAGAGGAGGAGGAGCAGAAGAAGAGGGAGAAGAAGAAGTAGAAGAAGAAGAAGAAGAAGGACGAGAAGGAGAAGAAGAAAAAGAAGAAGAAGATCAACAACAACAAAACAACAACAATATCAATAATCATCATAAGAACTGTCTACCGAATATCAGCTGACTTGCACTTCTATACCTGCAAAGGATATCATCCCTTACTGGATATCCTGCTACGGCGATCCTCCAGGAACTCTGATTATACTCCCAGGCACTTTCCCCCCACCCCACTCCACCGCCCCCTTTCGGGAGAGGTTATTGTTTCTCAGCGCGGATTCTCCTGCAGTTTTTTTCCTGTAAAGTCTGTGTTTCTGGTAATTAAAAAAAACTCGTAATGCTTCAGATTCCTATTAATTTAATTAAGACTGTGGAATAAAGGTTACCTTTGTAATTCGTCAGGGCTGGGAGCATAATTAAACGAAGTATAAATTCCTTTGAAGGAAAGCATCTCTTTGGGGGAGGAACTGGTATAACACACACACATACACATATATGTATATATACATATATATATGTATATATATATATATATATATATATATATATATATATATGTATATATATACATATATATACATATATAAATATATACATATAATTATATATATATCTTGATCATCAACAATGAAGACGAAAAAGTAGAAAACAATAAAGACAATCAGAAGCAACAAAGAAAAAGCTTTAAAGTAAGAAGCAATAAAGACAAATACTTTAAAGTAAGAAGCAACAAAGACAAAAGCTTCAGAGTAATCAGCAACATGGACCAAAACTTGAGCATAATAACCAACAAAGACAAAAGCTTTCAGGTAAGAAGCAATTAAGACAAAAACTTTAAAGTAAGAAGCAACAAAGACAAAAACTTCAGAATAATAAGCAACAAAGACAAATACTTGAAAGTAATAACCAACAAAGACAAAAGCTTCAGGTAAGACAAAAGCTTCAGAGTAATAAGGAACAAAGACAAAAGCTTCAGAGTAATAAGCAACAAAGACAAAAGCTTTAGAGTAAGAAGCAATTAAGACAAAAACTTAAAAGTAAGAAGCAACAAAGACAAAAGCTTCAGAGTAATAAGCAACAAAGACAAAAGCTTTCAAGTAAGAAGAAACAAAGACAAAAACTTCAAAGTAAGAAGCAACAAAGACAAAGCTTCAGAGTAATAAGCAACAAAGACAAAAGCTTTAGAGTAAGAGGCAACAAAGACAAAAGCTTCAGAGTAAGAAGCAACAAAGACAAATACTTTAAAGTAAGAAGTAACAAAGACAAAAGCTTCAGAGTAATAAGCAACAAAGACAAAAGCTTCAGAGTAAGAAGCAACAAAGACAAACGCTTCAGAGTAATAAGCAACAAAGACAAAAGCTTTAGAGTAAGAAGCAACAAAGACAAAAGCTTCAGAGTAATAAGCAACAAAGACAAAGGCTTTGGAGTAAGAAGCAATAAAGACAAAAGTTTCAGAGTAAGAAGCAACAAAGACAAAAGCTTTAGAGTAAGAAGCAACAAAGACAAAAGCTTCAGAGTAATAAGCAACGAAGACAAATACTTTAAAGTAAGAAGTAACAAAGACAAAAGCTTCAGAGTAAGAAGCAAAAAGACGAAAAACTTTAGAGTAAGAAGAAACAAAGACAAAACCTAGAGTAAACAGCAACACAGAATGAGGTATAAAAAATAAACAGAATCATTGAAAGACTCTTGGGCCCTAAGCTGCGCAGTCGACGTTGCAACAAGAAGAAGAAGAAGAGACTCGAGAGGAAACAAGAAGTCTAAAAACGAAATGACCGCGTTTGATACGCTTTTTTTTCTCTCCCGCAATACCAGGTGATACATACTGATGAAGAGAGAGAGAGAGAGAGAGAGAGAGAGAGAGAGAGAGAGAGATTGAAAGCAAGCATGCGGGTGGGAAACGAAAGAAGAAATACACTCTCTCTTCACTGCTTTCAGAGGAAGATAGTTGCTCCAGCATCCAAAAATAACAGCGATTGTTTTCCCTGGCTTTCCAGATCTGAAAGAAACCTCCCCAAACTGTGGTTCGAAATACGAAACACAGCTAATCTGCCCGTGAGATCTTTATTGGATTCCACGCGACGGGGGTTGGAGGTTGGAGGTCGTTACCGTCCCTTTTTTTTAGGGGGGGAGGAAGTTTAAGAAATCTTTTCACAATCGGGTAAAGCTATTAAACTGAAAGCTGGTTCGAGTCTAACCTTCCAAGTGTTAGTAGGGAGGGAATGACGGTTGGTGGAAGTATCTTGGTATCTCGTTGCTTTCGTTCCAATATTACATACGGCATCGACGCGACGTTGAGGGCAGATAGTTAGTACTTTTAAAAAAGAACGGTTTTAAGAAATCACTTCAAAACAAAAATAAATTACGGAGAAATGTGTCAATTACTATTAAAATGATACTGAATTCACACCAGTTCGATTCTTACTGAAGGAAAAGATGCAGTCTATGAAAAAAGGGTCCAGTATCCTTGAAAACTTACTCTCAAGAGACTATTAATATCAATATCTCAATAAACCTTCCTTCACATTAATATTATTCAGTTACGATAACATCAGTAGTTGTATTCAAACTGCTTCGTAACTAAATCTTGTCAGTTGGGAGTTTGCATTGCAGATTATGTGGAACTGAACACTGGAGTGCTTGACTATATTTTAATTGAGCAAAATATATCTACATTTTCATATTACCTTTGACCTTTGTACAAACATGACAAGAGACTACAGTAATTCCCCTACACAGTGCTACGACCACAAGCTCAGCTATTCTACTCTCTCTCTCTCTCTCTCTCTCTCTCTCTCTCTCTCTCTCTCTCTCTCTGGCACTTTCATTGTATAAGAAACCTGCAACAGGATGATGACCACATTCTCTCTCTCTCTCTCTCTCTCTCTCTCTCTCTCTGGTGACTGGCACTTTCCTTGTCATTGTCACATTTCTCTCTCTCTTTCAAAACCTACACAGGATGATGACCACAAACTCTACTCCTCTCTCTCTCTCTCTCTCTCTCTCTCTCTCTCTCTCTCTCTCTCAACGGAATTTCCATTATACAAGAAATCCTTCACCATAGCATTTCAAGATCCCAAGAGAGAGAGAGAGAGAGAGAGAGAGTGTGATTCTCCCAGCCGTAATCATTTCATTTCGAACATAAATTCCACTCATCTTACGCTTGACTTTTCGACCGTGAATAAAAATGAATAAAAATGAATGAAGAGAATGTCTTGTCTCGGTGTTATTCACGTTCGTTGTGTTTTTGAGTTAAATTTATTGAATTTCATTGCAGTTACTAATGTTTTTGTTCATGTCTCCGAGAAGTGAAAGATATTGCCTCTGCTATCTGAAATAAATGGAATTTTCCGTAATAATATTTCTGTTGCAGGAGAAATATTGTACCTCGACATTTGAATGGGACTTTCGATATTAAACTTTGTCAGCATTTTCGGAGACATCTCTCTCTCTCTCTCTCTCTCTCTCTCTCTCTCTCTCTCTCTCTCTCTCTCTCTGAGGATGTGTCATTCGAAGTTTGGTCCGCTGTTAAAACAATTTCAGCACAATCAATGATAGTTGTAATTATTTTCATAAAAATCTTTTCCTAACAGAGGCTTATTTAAAACACGTGAAAAATGCGCCGACGTTTCTTCAGCACAATCGAGTTTCCTGTATAGCGTGTAATCAAGGCCACCGAAAATAGATCCATCTTTCAGTGGTCTTGATATAATGCTGTATGAGCCGCGGCCCACGAAACTCTCAGCCTGCGGTGGTGGCCTGTGTTGTTGCGTTGCCAGAAGCACTATCATGGCTATATTTAACCTTGAGTAAAATAAAACTACCGAGGCTAGAAGGCTGCAATTTCGTATATTTGATGAGTGAAGGGTGGATGATCAACATACCAATTTGCAGCCCTCTAGCCTCAGTAGTTTTTAAGATCTGAGGACGGACAGAAAAAAGCGTTGACAGAAAAAAGTTCGTGCGGATAGACAAAGCCGGCACAATAGTTTTCTTTTACAGGAAAATAAAAAGGATTCTTTCTTAACGATTAGTTCTTGCAAGCAAAATGAATATTGACGTTTAATGATTTTTATTCCATTTTCATAGGAAAATAAATCATGCATTGCATAATTAGTTATATATGGGTCCTGACATAACATAGGAATTTGGTGTTGTCATTTTAGTCTAATTTTCAAAAACTAGACTGAAATGTATATAATGAATAATGAAATAAATCCTTAATAATATATATATATATATATATATATATATATATATATATATATATATATATATATATATATATATATATATATATATATATATATATATGTGTGACTGTGAAATATTTTCTGTTAAAACAGAATTACATCAAATATAAGGAGCCCATAAAATGCCAAAATATAGAAAGTAAATGCTATATTTCATTATTTGCCTGAAGAGAGAGACGGGTTGGTCTCTGAAATGTAGCATTTACTTTCTACATCTTGGAGTTTTTATGGCTCTTTATATTTGATTTATATTTGTATATATATATATATATATATATATATATATATATATATATATATATATATATATATATATATATATATATATATATATATATATATATATATATACATATGTGTATATATATACATATGCAAATATCTCGTTGAGAAAGATATGGAAGAGTGTATTCCAAACGTTTGTACTCGGTAAGCTTTTAGATTTCATCACACCGGCTGTGATACACCACCTAATTCTCTGCCAAGGTCAAATTATGCAATGAGGATTTAACCTTGGCTATTCTTGCTGTCCCCCACATCAGATGACAAACTACCAGGAACATAATCCATTGCTTAAGTCAATCAAGAAACAATGTGTTTTTAAGGATCATACTAATATTCGATTCTTAGCCCTCTTACTAGGCTAGTGAAGAAAGTGTCATAACCACTAGCTTGCTAAGCATGTATTTATATTATATATATATATATATATACAGTATACATATGTGTGTATGTATATATATATATATATATATATATATATATATATTATATGTATATATATATATGTTTCACATAGGTTTTGATTTCAGAACAAATTAAGACAATAAACGACAGCCTTTTTATATCTTTCTTTCATACTTCCAAAAGGAGAGTCGGCTCAACAATCCTGTCATTCAGTCATACAGACAACTCATAAAATCTCGCAGACACTTCATGCTATATATATATATATATATATATATATATATATATATATATATATATATATATATATATATATAATATATATATAAAATCATGGCTCGTTTCACAGCAGCAGCTTCTGTTTAGAGGTTGTGGCG